>NW_027097642.1:0-40000 GCF_019320115.1 Miscanthus floridulus | reverse complement strand
TAGATAGCATTTTTGTGAACCTAACAAATTTTGTTTCACTATTTTTGGACATCTATAGAATTTACTATTATTTTTTAGAGTTTAGCTCAAAACTAAATTAAATAAACATTCCTAATTTCACTGGAAATTGAAAAACCAAATTCCCCAGCGTGGCCCGTGAGCGAGCGGCTCTGCCCACCCTAGCACCCTGCGCGCGCACACACAGTACATCGGTGCCGCCCACACGGCTCGCCCACGCGTGACAGCGGCCCAACACGGGGAGACCCACACGCGCCAGTGATTATGCAAAAGAGACCCCGGCTTTCAACTAAATGAACCCGCAGTCCCTTCAATTATTTCCCTCTCTCACTGACGCTATCTCTAAGCCCCCTGGCTTGCTTCGAATTCACGTTTCAACGTCCCTGGCTGGAACTTAACAAAGGTTGCGGCCCCTCCAGCCTAACACCGGCGAGCACGGACCTCCTCGGCCTCAACCATCACCTCCCTAGCACTCTATGAGCGAAGCGCAATCGATCGAGGTATCAAACACTAAAAACGGTGCAACATGTAGATGTGGCCATGCGCCGCGGCAGGGTCTGGCCGCGACAACACCGGCACCGGTGAATTCGTCTAGCCTAGCACGCTACCCTCGCTACCTATACTTCATGCCTAGAGTATTGATAACATTCTATAGGTCCTAGATGTATCGCTTCTACTCCCAATCAAATCAGCCACGGACACAGCAGCAACACCGCGTCCACCGGCGGTGGCCACGCACTCCGATGAGCCTCTGCCCTAACCAACTCAGCCATCTACCCTAGGAGCAGGGGGCCTCACCAGAGATGTGATGGACGGACTAGACAAAGTTCTGAGGCTCGGCAAGGTGGTTGGCCACATGCGCGGGGTTGCTCCAATTCACGCTGACTGTGGCGAAGGCATTCCCGGTGGCCTGCTGCTCCGTCGGTGAAACCGCTACATGGGTGAGTCAACCAAGTCAAGGAGACGCAATTGCATAGCTCAATTGAGACAAAGGATCAAGGAGCGATGCCCTAGCTGAGCACCCACCTTGACGGCCATGGTGGACCACCGTGAGGAGAATGCCCCGCATTACCTCACTATAGGATGAAAGTCATTGGGTCGACTCCAATCACGAGCTAACTACCAGGGCTAGTTGGGTGCACGGTTAATTGGACGGAGGTGGACTATGCAAGGCCAATTAGATGGACGACGGCTTTTGGACTTAAGGGGGTCGACGGTAGGGGGAGGGAAACTCCAATTGAAGCCCCGACACCGTATGGCTGCAATAGTGGCAAGCTTGGCGTGAAGCTGGATTCCAACTCGACCTCCAGACGTGCGCAATTACAAGGATGGGGCCAGCTCTAACGGGTTGGCCTTGGCATGTCTTGGTCGGCCAATGTAATGCCATTCAAGGTGACATGATGGAGAGCGTGGCGTGGCGCGGTCACTAAAAGGGAGAGGATGACAGCGCGACGGATGAAGGCTCCACATGCGCGTATGAGTCCGACACAACGACGTGCGACCGCAGCGCCATAACTCGCAAGACGACGGTGGCCATGCCACGCAATGGCGCAATAGGCACGTGCAGCAGCGGTAGCGACATCGCGACGCATGTGACGTGACAATGCGATATAGAGGCACGCGCGAGTGCCGGCAACGTCGGCAGCAGAGATAGAGTGGCTAGGCGGACGCAATGGTGGTGGCAGGTCGGCCGGGCCCGCTGGTGCGGCATGCGTGCGTGCGTGAGCGTGAGTCTGAGCATGAGCGCGTACCAGGGTACGGCAACGGGGGCAATGGACCGCAGCGCAGAGCCAGTGGCATGCCCGGCCAGCGCGGTGGCACGCGTGCAGCGTGGGTACATGTGCATGTCGGTGAGCCAGCGCAGCGCGTCGAGCCGAAGCAGAGGGTGACCGCGTCCAACGCAGCAACCAACGGTAACGTGCCATGCACTGTTTTTAAAGCGCCCCAAAATTCAACCCAATGATCCAATTGCTAAACCACCTATTTTACGCTCGAGATAGTATGTCCAACTACTAAAATCAACCATGAAATTACACTACTTCTTAATCCAATTCGCCAGCAAAAATTCCCAAACCTAGCCTCGTCAAAGCATTGTCCGACTTAGGAATTTTGGCTAAGTCTTAAACGGTTTCGCATCGAATGCGATTTCCAAGCCATTAAGTAAGCTATCTAACGAATCCCGTTCTCGACTGCGTGTATTTCACCACCACCTACTAAGCTTACACTACAAACTTTATTAAAGTTTCGTATATGCGTTCTATAGCATTCTCGTTCAATAAAAATTCATTTAGAACCCTAAGTGACATAACGCGACATGAACTATAACATTTGTTTCGCGTTTTCGATGAACATTTTGAGTCCCAAAAATTGATTTACACATTATATTTCATACATTTACACATAAGTATCATGCTCATGCAGTGTTTTAGCAAAAGACTGTACAGTATAACACCAAGGGTGTTATAGCCAAACCCTAACTTAGTCTCCTCACAATGCCGCCCTCCACACTTTCATCACTCCTCTCTTTCGGTCGGCCCACCAATGGCCGCTCTCCCTCCCTATCATTGCCCGCTAAATATGACCCCAACCCATCGCGCCACAGGCGTGTATCCAGTCCACGCGCACACCCACATAGTGCCCAACGACGATGAGGATTTCCACAACAAGAATGACTCCACCTCCCCACAATGGCCTCCATGGCATAGTGTCATTCTTGTGCTTGAGCACTCTGTGCTTGTCCTTTTTCCACATCCTTCTCATCGTCAACCACATCATATAGCCCTTAAAGAGCCGCATCCTATCCTAGGGCTAGAGATCTAGAAGTGGCATGTCATGGTCATCGCCTCTCTCTATCTCTGTCTCTCTCCCCTCACCGGTTTCTCCCTCTCCCTCTTCCCTGCCTCACGCGTCCTCCCAAAATGACCACTTATAGTGGACTCCAAAGCGTGAGATCCAAGGCTGGTGTGCTGGATCCAGAAGGTGGTGTGTGAATCCATGTCAATGACAGCAACAATGTTCCAAAAGCATGTAAGGTTGTTGGTATGGTGGATTCAGCCGGTAGCGCTATGAATCCAGTCGGTGGCGACATTCCTCTCATCAAAGTGCACAAACATGGTTGACGATATCCTTGAACCCCTCATCCCCGCTCAAGCACATCCTCTAAGCCCCAAGCACCCCACGGCGAGCTGGGCTAGGGAACTTTTCTATACCTAATTCATTTGTTAACTAACAACCAAGTTAGTCAAATCAAACCCCTCAGTTGCGACGATAGAACTCTTTTTAAAGAATATTAATGAAATAAAATATATAATAAGTTACCGGGGAAATAGTAGAACTATTTTTAAAGAGTTATTAATGAAATAAAATATTTAAATCTTATTAGCAAGAAAAGAAAAATGCGTATGCGTATAATTGTAATGCATATCTCAAGTGCTTGAAATAACCATAGAATCCATCTAACCCATAAAAATACAAATTCCTCATTTATTTTTGAAACTCAAACCGACAAGGAAAAAAGCCTCCCACCATTACAATTAAGCGAGTAAGGTGTAACAACCCAAAAATCCACACACCAAAAATCACAACTACAAAATTTTTGTGTTAGCCCTATGTGATGTTGAGTGACATATGTAGAAGCCTAACCCTAGTTTTGGATTGGATGTGACCCAACTAGGTTAAGATCATAAGCATAGTTTGGTTTTATGCCACATGTGTAATTAAATTCCTAAATAAATAAATCATGCATGTATCCTTAATCCCACTTGTGATTTGGATTCCCTTGCCTTATGTGATATTTAACTAACTTACTTAATATTATGATAAACCCTAACCAAATTGGCAACAAATAAAAGAAGGAAAGAAGAGGGGGCAGCAGCAGCCCAAGCCTGCTCGGCCTTACGAACCAGCCTCGCCTGCCCTTTCACGCGCATAGCCCACGAAGCCGGCCCAGCATCGCTACCCGCACGCGCACAGCCGCTGACAAGCCGAGCCCGCTCGTCAGCCATCATGCGTAGCACGCAGCCACATTGCACCAAGCGCCTGATGACCTAACCCCGCTTGTCAGCACAATAGCATCTTCTTCCCCTTGCCCACGCATTCTCCCCGTGCGACCGAAGGCCGACCAGTGTGGCAGGCATGGGCCCAGGGTCACGCAAATCACATGACCATGTTCCCCTTATGCCGCGCCTACGCTACCGCACGTAGGCCGTTGGATGCGCTGCACGTATCACCACTGTCCGATCAACATCCGCCATTGGAGCCCTTGGAGCTCGGCTATAAAAGCCACCGACCATGAACCCTAACCCTCAGCCCATTCGTCGCTGCCGTTGGTGGCACAACACCACACAGCATTAAGTTGAGAGAGAGGGAGGAGGGAGAAGCAAGGAGGAGAAGGAAGCTGCTGCAGGGAGGACCTCGCTGGAGCCAGGAGCGCCGCCCCGATCAGCTACAGCGATGTAGCTTCTCAGCACATCACTACATCGCCTCATCACGGCCTCACCTCGCCACCGCACCACCATCCTACCACCACGAACCCTGCAGTGAGCCATCCTGCTGAGACCACCTCCCTAGCCAAATGGAACGTGCACCGCCATGATCGAGACCTTGCTGAAGCTTCGAGCTCCAGCCTAGCCCAATTGGTTAGCTAGAGAGACCACCATGGCCATGCTTGCTGAGACCCAGGACGCACCGTGCGTGCTGCCATTAGCCAAAAGGAGGACCCTAGCCATGACGTAGTACATCGGAATAGGAGCACACATGCACGGACACGCTCACCATGGCCGAGAGAACAACCATGCCAAGACCATCGCATCTTCTATGTTGCGGTAAAGCCAATGTTGACACCTCAACTGGCTCCACCATGACGAGAGACACACTGCGCTCACCTTAGCCGAGGAAGAAGCCCACCGGAGCCCTATGTTGCCGCACCGCACCTCGTCGTAGCGCCACCGCCTCTGTTTTACCCCCACCACCATGGCCGGAGCCACTGGGAGCACCAGGAGCTCCTTCAACACGCCCACCATGACCGTAGAAGCACTGTGGAGCTCACATGCTCCTACAACTGGGCTCTCGCTACCACTGCAGCCTTGTCCATGCACGTCGACGAACCCACACTGCCGTTCACCGTGGCTGGGACCCTAGGAAGCCCCAGCTACCACCTAGACCCCACCACTGCACTCGCCGAGGCTTGGGGAAGCTATTGCCTACCCTAATCGGACGCTAGCGCCGCCACAGGGGCTCGCCGGTGACCTCACCGCCGGCGGGAGCCCCATTGGGGAAGAGAAGGGGATTTTTACCTTGTCGACCATGTCCCGAGCAGCTTCACCGAGTAGCGCCGACCATGATCTTGCCGACCACGACCACGTCGACCACGACCTCGCTGACCACAATCTCGCCAACCATGATCTCGCCGACCATGACCTTGCCGACCATGACCACGCTGACCATGTCCTGAGCAGCTCCGCCAAGCTCAGACCATGACCACACCAACCATGTCCCGAGCAGCTCCACCGAGCTCCGACCACGACCATGTTGTGCACATGAACCAAACCCTGGGAAGGAGTAAGTGGACCAAGTCCATCATAGACCGGCTCTATGGTCTATGGACCAACACAGGCAGGTTCATCATGAACCGCGCCTCACCTATGCCCATGGATCACGGCCCGTTAGTGGCTTAGTAAGACGATGTAGCCGCACCAGCGCGCGCCACGTGATGGGCCAAGCCCAGCCCAAATCTAGGCCCAACCATCCTAGTCGAGGCTCGACCTGTATTGATCATCGACCGGTCAATGTTGACCGATTGACTGGACCCACATGTCAGTAACCCAAGAGCACATGGTCCCACCTGTCAGTAGCTGATGACGTAGATGATGTCATGCTGGCGTCATGCTGACGTCAGCGGGACCCCCACCTGTCAGCTCGGAACCAAGATGATGATGTCATGCTGACGTCATACTGATGTCAGCGTGCCACATGGACCAGTCACAGTATGACACGTGTCAGGCCAGGATTAATTCAGCCTTTTCTATTTTTAGAGAGGAATTAAACTTCAGAAATTCATAACAAATTCATATGACCTCAGAAAAATACAAAACTAGGACCAAAATTCATCTAAAATCGAGCTCTACGCAATGAACCCATGTTTGAGTATATTTGCCTCTTTTGAATTTTATTGCTTCTTTGTGCTATTCTATAGACGTCACTAACACGACTATAATATGATCGTTGTAGACTCAGAGGAGAACCAGACAGACGAGGACCGAGAGTACCATGAGGAGTATGGAGATGACTTCACTGAAGGTGCCACATCCCACCCAATCTCATAGCACCTATTACGCATGGCTAAAATAGAACTACTATTGCTTTACTTACTGTTATAATCATACAATGATAGGACTTGCATGGTAGTATGCTTACTTGATGGCCTTTACCTTGACACAACCTTACCCCCGCGTACCCTACTATTAGGCTAGACACACGCTTACTGCTATATTTCATTGCTTACACTTCTACTACGCCTATACTACATTAATGCGTGGTGGAAACTGGTGTTATCTGGACTATGGGGAGAGTGCTGCATGTGTGACTTGGGTGTGTGGAGGGTCAGGGTTGTGTCGACCAAGTTGGAGTATACGACGAGCCTAGGGCAAGTCTTGCCATGGGGTGCTACCTGGGCACCCCTGGAAATGGATACCTATGGTGGGTAAATGGTATATGAGGTGGTACTGGGTGTGAACCTATGATGGGAGGAGCCCGGGATGGAGGTGTTGTGGTGGCACGATGAATGGAAACCCTGATGGAGACATTCTCGCTTGGTCATCCCTAAGGACTTACTAGTACTCAGATTCACCAGGAAGCCTTACGTACCACTCGCCCTATATGGTGCGGGACGGCTGGACTACTTGGTAAGATATTGCCACTACTGCTAGGTTGATAGCGGATAGTGTAAGGAGGTATGGGGTGTGGAGGATTCCCTCCACACCCTTTCAAGACTTTATGGAGACTTGTGGACCTAGCTCATGACTCACAGTTTTAGCCGCCCCAGACTAGACTTGGGGTGTACCAGGGCTGAATGATAGAGTGGCATTATCCTAGGCTAGCAAGCTACCGGAATCAGCCCAGTTGACGATGGTCAGCAAAGAAGGCAGATCTTGTGGTTATGTAAAACCTCTGTAGAGTGTATGGTTGATCGATCGATACATGTGCCGACTTGTCGGCTATGGACCATTCCTGGGTTTCGCTTAAACTAGATAGTGAGATGAGTCCTTCTCTTCTTCCCCCATGAGAGAGTATCGGTCGTAGCCAGGGGCTACGGGCCTTGAGATAGTGCTGAGAGGGAGTTGGCTTGTCAACTGAGCGATGGTATGGTGATGGTGTGGAGATGGTGGTATATCGATCCCAGGATCGAAACCTAGCTCTGGATGGAAATGGGGTGGAATGGGTGTGGAAATGGTGTTAAAACTTGACCAACTATTATTATATACTTGATATGCTATTGCATAGGAAACCCTAGCCTTATAGGTTCCTTTTGATTATATCCAACTTGCATCCAATTTCTACAAAGCAATGCTCATAGGGTGGGAGTGGCTAGTACAAATCATACTGATAAATTTTGGCACACAGGTTCTGCTAAGGAGTATAGCTCCGAGGAGTTTGACGGTTGAGGGGTTCGTGCCTACGCTCGAGTTTGGTGATCTTATCTTCAAGCTGTTCTGAATGGATGCTACTTTTGATTCCGCCAATGCGGCGATGTAATAATTTATGTAATTCCGCACTATTTGTACTCTAAAATTACGTTGTATGGATGTGATATTCGACTAGAATTCGGGTAATATGATCTTCAATGGTCTTATTACACTTTGACTCTGTGGATTTTTCTTCGCAGAAATTAGGTCGCTTCAGTTGGTATCAGAGCCATACTTGACCATAGGACGAAACCCTTAGAAATGGACGATAGAATAGGACGTAAACAACCCTTCTTTCGGTTATATACCGACCCTGCATTTACTTTTATGCAAGGCTTATCTATTATTGACTTGCTAACCCCTGTTTCCTTAAAAAAATGCAGATAGCAACAAATGTTGACTGGCCGCCTCTAGGACCACTACCTCTGGACCACGGGAAGCTTACCTTCGACCTACGTGAGCTCGGGGGTTTTGCACAGACCCTCTACCGAGTTCTCATCACGTTAGGAGTCCCCGACGAGCTTGTCAAGGTCACCTGCACCGGGAAGCCCACTCAGGAGGGAGGAATCGAAGGATCAATTGTCACCTTAGTCGAGTTTCCAGCTAGCACAACCTTACCTTCTGTCCCAGCTTACACCGAGTTGACCATAGAGGACACAGTCGAGGAGGGACTGCAAGCTATCTCACACAAGGCACTTCGTAGAGTGATAAGGGACCACTACGAGCACCTAAAGACGACAGAGTTCCATTTACTTCCCTAGGCCCTCGACCTCAGCCTTAGCCCTAGTGAGTAGAGTTTCACAGTCGGCAGAGTTATCTTTGTCGAGGAGGACAGATGCCTTCGCATCTTGGCTATCCACCTACTAGAGCAAGACAGGCACGTGACCTAGCTGGAGCAGAGGAGACGTTAGGACTAGGCCCTTCTGTGGGAGTACTAGGAGCGAAACTCATAGGAAGCATAGGAGTGAGCTAGTCTACTTGAGATAGTCGCCAAGCTACAGGATGAGCTCAACCATCATGAAGAAGTCCACAGAATCGAGGTCGCAGACTTATAGGACAATGTCGCTGACCTAGGCAACAGGAACTGCTACCTCGATAGCAAGGTCTTGGAGTTGCAGAGAGAGTTGGATGACAAGAAGGCTGAGTTCAACCGCAGAGGAGACAGAGAGAGGTCCAAGGGGATTGATATGCTGAAAATCCAATCTCAGAACAAGACCATGACTTAGGATTTAGAGGAGTTCAGGAAGAAGGCCATTCGCAACTAGGGTCACCTGATCGAGGCACTCAGGCAGAACAAGTACCTATAGGACAAGTGTGAGAGGACATGGCAGGCTTGGCAGAAGTCTGACAAGAAGCGCCTTAGGGAGATGAAGGGTATGTGGGATCAGTTACCCAAGGAGATTCATAGCAAGATGAAGCCTAGGATAAAGGAGTTTGAGTTAGCCCCAACTCGCCTCAACCTAGATGCCTGCCCTACCCTACCTAGAGCCAAGCCTACTGAGGAGCTCGCCGAGGCCTTAAAGTACATGTCCCAACTTCACAAGTCTGACGAGGAGATCAAGATCAAGAACAGTCGTATCCCAGCTATGGTGTACGAGTTAGAGTAGATGACCCTACGTGATCATGAGTCATGTCAGTAGCTTCCATGAGTTGTACCCCATGATGTACCCCTTATGAGATGTAATATGAGGCACTAATGCGTAGTACGATTCTCGCAAGTCTCCAAGTGTAGCTACTGGAGATGATGCTATGTAATAAAACCCATGTACTGAATGTTTTGGATCTTATTGCATTTTATGGATCTTATTGCTTCTTTGTAATGAGTGTTGGATAGAATAAATGTTTCTTTAAATTGTCAAAATCATGTAATCATACTAAATTATAAGCACTTATGGCACAAACACTAAAATTCCTATGATCCGTGTTGCAGATGCCGAACCGCCGATCTGATCGCCTAATGAACCAAGGACGTGCGCCCACCCCCGAACCAGTCGAACCAAATGGGGGGCATGGTGGCAACAACCGTGGCCGTGTCCATGGCCGTGGACGTGGAGGGATACCCTTCAACCTGGAGAATACCCCGCCGCCTGAGGAGAACCTTCTGCCACCACCACTACTGAACCTAGCAGAGGTGATGGCATAACAGACTCAACTTCTTATAGCTCTTGTTAATAGAGCAAACCGTCACCAGGGAGGTCAATAGAATGACTTCCAAAGGAAGCTGGAAGGATTTCTGAAGCTAAGTCCACCTACCTATGATGGCACCGACCCTGACCTACTTGTAGCCGATGACTGGCTCAAGGAGATGGTGAAGAAGCTTGACCTCACTACTTTCACCGACGATGAGTGTGTTGGAGCTGCCACACACCAGCTCATAGGTGCAACACGCGCTTGGTGGGACAGTTTCAGTGATTCCCATGAGGACCCTACAAACATCTCGTGGGATGAGTTCACCGAAGCATTCACTAAGTATCATGTTCCCAAGGGTATCATGGAGGCCAAAGCCGAGGAGTTCTGCAACATCAAGATGGGAAAGGATAGGGTGACTGAGTGCACTACTCGTTTCACCAATCTTCTATGCTATGCACCTTCCTATGTTGTGAACTCTGAGAAGGAGAAGCTGTACTATTACCGCAAGGGACTCAACTCGCACATCAAGCTGAAGTTTGGCAGTATTGAGAGTAACACGTTGCATGCTCTGGTGGATCACTGCATCCAGATTGAGAAGGACTGTGCTGAAGCTAGAGAGGAGTACAGGGAGAGGAAGCATAAGCCTGAGGAGTCCTTCCATGGCCATGATCGCAAGAGGTTCCGTAGAGATGCACCATCCAAGGAACGCTCTCGCCACAACAGGGATGACAACCCTAGATCGAGTAGGGGTAGTGGAGGCTACACCGCCAAATACTCCCGCCCTGCTCAGGATCATTACACCCAAGACCGTTATGCTTAGGACAGCAACACTCAGGACCGTTTCAACCGTTCTCGCTTTGTGAATGAACGCCCAGCACAGAACCGCTCCGCACCAAGCACTAGAAACTAGAAGGCACCCGCGCCAACCCCTACAGGAAGTACGCCTTTCACCTGCTTCACTTGTGGCCAACCAGGTCACAAAGCCACTGAGTGCCCATAGAACTCAGCTGCTCAGAAGTCTCAGTTCAAGGGATCTGCTACCCATGGACGTCTCAACCATTTGGATGCCGAGGAAGCACAGGCTGCCCCTGATGTTGTGTATGGTGTGTTTTTAGTTAATGGCAATACTGCATCAGTTCTATTTGACTCTAGAGCAACTTGTTCTTACATATCATCTAGATTTGCACGAGAGCATGACTTACCTATAACCCCATGTAAAAAGCCTATCATTACCAGTTCACCTTTAGGAGACCTAAAATGCACCCACATCTGTAAGGGAGTGAGTCTTACCATTGAGGGTCTTACCTTTAAAGCCAACCTAACCCTGTTACCTTCCACAAACCTAGATGTCATCTTAGGTATGGATTGGCTAACCATTCACTAAGGTATCATATCATGTTCACCTAGATACGTCTAAGTGACCCACCCATCAGGCCAAGTTATTAGATGTGAACCCCAGTCCAAAAAATCTACTTCTATCTTGTGTGCCCTTAAAGCGAGTTCAGAATCGTAGAAAGAGGAGAAGACAGTTCATGATGTGCCTGTGGTCAGAGACTATCCTGATGTATTCTCTGAAGAATTACCGGGTATGCCACCAGACCGTGATGTAGAGTTCATCATCGATCTTTTGCCGGGAACAGGACCCATTGCCAAGAGACCCTATCGCATGTCAGTTAATGAACTGGCCGAGCTCAAGAAACAGCTTGATGAGCTCATCTCGAAGGGATATATTAGACCTAGTGCTTCACCCTAGGGATCCCCTATTCTGTTTGTTAAAAAGAAGGATGGCTCGATGAGAATGTGCATTGATTACCGGAACTTGAACGCAGTCACCATCAAGAACAAGTACCCCCTACCAAGGATAGATGATCTACTTGATTAGCTTCGAGGTGCCAAGTATTTTTCCAAGATTAATCTCAGATCTGGCTATCATCAGATGAAGATTCGAGAGAGTGACATCCCGAAGACAGCTTTTGTGACTAGGTATGGTTAGTTTGAGTTCACCGTGGTGTCCTTTGGACTCACGAATGCTCCTGCATACTTCATGAACATGATGAATAAGGTTTTCATGAATGAACTGGATAAGTTCGTGGTAGTATTCATTGATGACATCCTTGTCTATTCACCCACCGCTGAAGAACATGAACATCATCTGAGAACTATGCTTGAGAAATTAGCACAACATCAGCTCTACGCAAAATTCAGCAAATGCGAATTTTGGCTATAGGAAGTTGCCTTCTTAGGCCATGTACTATCAGCCGAAGGTGTCGTAGTTGACCCAACCAAGATTGAAGCTGTGAAAGAGTGGGATCAACCCCGTAATGTGATAGAAGTCAGAAGCTTCTTAGGATTGGCTGGATATTATCGCCGATTCATTAAGAACTTCTCCAAGATAGCCCATCCAATGACCAACCTTCTGAAGAAGACTAAGGAGTTTGAATGGACGCCCGAGTGCGAACAAAGCTTCCAAAAATTGAAACAGAAGCTTACCATAACTCCTGTGCTAGCATTGCCTGATATCAGCAAAGAATTCGTGGTCTATTGTGATGCATCCCATCAAGGACTTGGTTGTGTACTGATGCAAGATGGAAGAGTGATAGCATATGCGTCTTGACAGTTGAAAGAACACGAGAACCGTTACCCTACTCATGATCTTGTGTTAGCAACAGTTGTGCATGCCTTAAAGATCTGGAGACATTACTTGATAGGCAACAAGTGTAATATCTACACTGATCACAAGAGCTTGAAGTACTTTTTCACTCAAGAAGATTTGAATATGAGGCAACGCCGATGGTTAGAGTTGATCAAGGACTATGACCTAAAAATTCACTATCATCCGAGAAAAGCTAATGTAGTCATAGATGCTCTCAGTCGCAAGATTTACTGTCACACTTTGATCACTGAATCCGTACCACCTGAGCTCAAGGAAGAGATTGAAGATTTCCAACTGGAGATACTACCGCATGACTTGTTGAATGAGCTCCGCATATAGTATGATCTCATAGATCGTATCCGTCAAGCTCAAAAAAGTTGTGAAGAGATTGAATATCTCCGTGGTCTGATGAAACTAGGCTACAAGACCAATCACCAAGAAGATGAACAAGGAACCATATGGTTCAAGGATAGAATCTGTGTCCCTTCTGATCCAGCACTACGAGAGGAAATTCTGTCTGAAGCACATAATTCTAAGTACTGTATTCACCCTAGAAATTCAAAGATGTATCAAGACTTGAAGAAACACTTTTGGTGGAAAGGCATGAAGACAGACATTGTAGGACATGTGGCATGATGTGACACCTATAATAGAGTCAAGGCTGAACATCAAAGGTCTATAGGATTGCTAAAGCCTCTTGACATTCCCGAGTGGAAGTGGGAGAGCATATCCATGGATTTCATAGTTGGATTGCCCCATTCATAGAAAGGCAATGATTCCATCTGGGTGATTGTTGATCGTTTGACCAAGATTGCTCACGTTGTACCAGTTAAGACCAAAACTGATGTCGAAAAATTGGCAGATCTATATGTTGAGCATATTCTCAGACTGCATGGAGCTCCCTCTAGTATTGTATCTGATCGTGGTCCTCAGTTTGTGTCCCAATTTTGGGAAGCTCTACACAAGTCCATTGGAACCAAACTTGATTTTAGTACCGCTTATCATCCACAGATAGATGGATAGACAGAATGAGTAAATCAGATCTTAGAAGACATGCTTCGCGCTAGTGTACTGAATTATGGCTCTGATTGGGAGAAATGCCTACCCTATGCAGAGTTCTCTTACAACAACAGCTACCAAGCCAGCATCAAGATGTCGCCATTTGAAGCTTTGTATGGCAGACCTTGTAAGACACCTTTGATGTGGTCTCAACTGGGGGAAAGATCGTTCTTTGATTCTGCTAAGATCCCAGATGCAGAAGAAGGAGTTGCTCAAGTGAAGGAGAATTTGAGGATTGCTCAAAGTCGATACAAGAGCTATGCTGACAAAAGAAGAAGAGAACTTGAGTTCAATGTGGGAGACTTCATCTATCTCAAGGTATCCCCGCTATGTGGAACTGTCAGATTCCACATAAAAGGAAAGCTTGCCCCTAGATTTGTTGGCCCATACAAGATTTGCAAGAGAATTGGAAAACTCGCTTACAAACTTGAGCTACCTGAGGAATTGGCGGGCGTACAACCCGTATTCCATGTCTCACAGCTACGCAAGTGTTTGAGAGTGCCCGATGAAGTGATTCCAACTGGTACACTTGACATTCAAGACACTCTCGAGTATAAAGAACATCCTATCAGAATTTTGGGAAGAGATACCAAAGAGACCCGAAGCAAAACGATTCCGATGTGCAAGATCCAATGGAGCAATCACACTAAGAGAGAAGCAACATGGGAGAAAGAGTCTGACCTCCGACTATGATACCCTTACCTCTTCGAAGAGTACATTACGCTTTAATCTTGGGGATGAGATTCTGTTAAGGGGGTAGGACTGTAACAACCCAAAAATCCACACACCAAAAATCACAACTACAAAATTTTTGTGTTAGCCCTATGTGATGTTGAGTGACAAATGTAGAAGCCTAACCCTAGTTTTAGATTGGATGTGACCCAACTAGGTTAAGATCATAAGCATAGTTTGGTTTTATGCCACATGTGTAATTAAATTCCTAAATAAATAAATCATGCACGCATCCTTAATCCCACTTGTGATTTGGATTCTCTTGCCTTATGTGATATTTAACTAACTTACTTAATATTATGATAAACCCTAACCAAATTGGCAACAAATAAAAGAAGGAAAGAAGAGGGGGTAGCAGCAGCCCAGGCCTGCTCGGCCTTACGAACCAGCCTCACCTGCCCTTTCACGCGCGTAGCCCATGAAGCCGGCCCAGCATTGCCGCCCACACGCGCATAGCCGCTGACAAGCCGAGCCCGCTCGTCAGCCATCACGCGCAGCACGCAGCCACATCGCACCAAGCGCCTGATGACCTGACCCCGCTTGTCAGCACAGTAGCATCTTCTTCCCCTCGCCCATGCATTCTCCCCACGTGACCGGAGGCTGACCAGTGTGGCAGGCACGGGCCCAGGGTCATGCAAATCGCATGACCTTGTTCCCCTTGCACTGCGCCTACGCTACTGCACGCAGGCCATCGGATGCGCTGCATGTATCACCACCGTCCAATCGCCGTCCGCCATTGGAGCCCTTGGAGCTTGGCTATAAAAGCCACCGACCATGAACCCTAACCCTCAGCCCATTCGCCGCCACCGCTGGTGGCACAACACCACACAACATTAAGCTAAGAGAGAGGGAGGAGGGAGAAGCAAGGAGGAGAAGGAAGCCACTGTGGGGAGGACCTCACCGGAGCTAGGAGCGCCACCCCGATCAGCTACAGCAACGTAGCTGCTCGGCACGGCACTACATCGCCTCATCATGGCCTCGCCTCGCCATCGCACCACCATCCTACCACCACGAACCCTGCGGTGAGCCATCTTGCTGAGACCACCTCCCTAGCCAAATGGAACGTGCACTGCCATGATCGAGACCTTACTGAAGCTTCGAGCTCCAGCCTAGCCCAATTGGTTAGCTAGAGAGACCACCATGGCCACGCTTGTCGAGACCCAGGACGCATCGTGCACGCTGCCATTAGCCAAAAGGAGGACCCCAGCCATGACGTAGTACATCAAAACAGGAGCACACATGCACGGACACGCTTACCATGGCCGAGAGCACAACCATGGCGAGACCACCGCATCTTCTATGTTGCGGTAAAGGCAATGTTGACACCCTGACTGGCTCCGCCATGATGAGAGACACACCGTGCTCACCTTAGCCGAGGAAGAAGCCCACTAGAGCCCTACGCTGTCGCACCGCACCTCGTCGGAGCACCACCGCCTCTGTTTTACCCCCACCACCATGGCCGGTGCCACTGGGAGCACCAGGAGCTCCTTCAACACGCCCACCATGGCCGTAGAAGCACTGTGGAGCTCACATGCTCCTCCAACTGGGCTCTCTCTACCACTGCAGCCCTGTCCATGCACGCCGACGAACCCACGCTGCCGTTCACCGTGGTCGGGACCCTAGGAAGCCCCAGCCGCCACCTAGACCCCACCACTGCGCTCGCCGAGGCTTGGGGAAGCTATTGCCTACCCTAATCGGACGCTAGCGCCGCCATGGGGGCTCGCCGGTGACCTCACCACCGGTGGGAGCCCCGTTGGGGAAGAGAAGGGGATTTTTACCTCGTCGACCATGTCCCGAGCAGCTTTGCCGAGCAGCGCCGACCACGATCTCGCCGACCACGACCACAACCTCACCGACCACAATCTCGCCGACCACGATCTCGTCGACCACGACCTCGCCGACCATGACCATGCCGACCACGTCCTGAGCAGCTCCGCCGAGCTCAGACGACGACCACGCCGACCACGTCCCGAGCAACTCCGCCGAGCTCCGACCACGACCACGTCGTGCACATGAACCAAACCCTGGGAAGGAGTAAGTGGACCAAGTCCATCATAGACCGGCTCTATGGTCTATGGACCAATGCAGGTGGGTTCACCATGAATCGCGCCTCACCTGCGCCCGTGGATCACGGCTCGTTAGTGGCTTAGTAAGACGATGTAGCCGCACCAGCGCGCGCCACGTGGCGGGCCAAGCCCAGCCCAAATCCAGAACCAACCAGCCCAATCGAGGCCTGGCCTGTATTGATCATCGACTGGTCAACGTTGACTGATTGACCGGACCCACATGTCAGTAACCCAAGAGCCCCTGGTCCCACCTGTTAGTAGCTGATGACGTAGATGACGTCATGCTGGCATCATGCTGACATCAGCGGGACCCCCACCTATCAGCTCGGAACTGAGATGATGACATCATGCTGACATCATACTGATGTCAGCGTGCCACGTGGACCAGTCACAGTATGACACGTGTCAGCCCAGGATTAATTTAGCCTTTTCCATTTTCAAAGAGGAATTAAACTTCGGAAATTCATAACAAATTCATACGACCTAAGAAAAATACGAAACCAGGACCAAAATTCATCTAAAATTGAGCTCTACGCAATGAACCCATGTTTGAGTACATTTGGCTCTTTTGAATTTTCATTGCTTCTTTGTGCTATTCTATAGACGTCGCTAACGTGACTATAATACGATCGTTGCAGACTCAGAGGAGAACTAGACAGACGAGGACCGATAGTACCGTGAGGAGTATAGAGACGACTTCACTGAAGGTGCCACATCCCACCCAATCTCGTAGCACCTATTACGCATGGCTAAAATAGAACTGCTATTGCTTTACTTACTGTTATAATCATACAATGATAGGACTTGCATGGTAGTATGCTTACTTGATGGCCTTTACCTTAACGCAACCTTACCCCCACATACCCTGCTATTAGGCTAGACACATGCTTACTGCTATATTTCATTGCTTACACTTCTACTACGCCTATACTACATTAATGCGTGATGGAAACTAGTGTTATCTGGACTATGGGGAGAGTGCTGCCTGTGTGACTTGGGTGTGTGGAGGGTGAGGGTTGTGTCGACCAAGTTGGAGTATACGACAAGCCTGGGGCAAGTCTTGCCATGGGGTGCTACCTGGGCACCCCTAGAAATGGATACATGTGGTGGGTAAATGGTATATGAGGTGGTCCTGGGTGTGAACCTGTGATGGGAGGAGCCCAGGATGGAGGTGCTGTGGTGGCACGATGAATGGAAACCCTGATGGAGACATTCTGGCTTGGTCATCCCTAAGGACTTACTAGTACTCAGATTCACCGGGAAGCCTTACATACCACTCGCCCTATATGGTGCGGGACGGCCGGACTACTTGGTAGGATATTGCCACTACTGCTAGGTTGATAGCGGACAGTGTAAGGAGGTACGGGGCACGGAGGATTCCCCCCACACCCTTCCGAGACTTCATGGAGACCTTGTGGACCCGGCTCATGACTCACAGTTTCAGCCGCCCCAGACTAGACTTGGGGTGTACCAGGACTGAATGATAGAGTGGCATTATCCTAGGCTAGCAAGCGGTCGGAATCAGCCCAGTTGACGACGGTCAGCGAAGAAGGCAAATCTTGTGGTTATGTAAAACCTCTGCATAGTGTATGGTTGATCGATCGATGCATGTGTCGACTTGTCGGCTATGGACCATTCCTGGGTTTCGCTTAAACTAGATAGTGAGATGAGTCCTTCTCTTCTTCCCCCGTGAGAGAGTGTCAGCCATAGCTAGGGGCTACGGGCCTTGAGACAGTGCTGAGAGGGAGTTGGCCTGTCGGCTGAGCGATGGTATGGTGATGGTGTGGAGATGGTGGTATATCGATCCCAGGATCGAAACCTGGCTCTGGATGGAAATGGGGTGGAATGGGTGTGGAAATGGTGTTAAAACTTGACCAACTATTATTATATACTTGATATGCTATTGCATAGAAACCCCAGCCTTATAGGTTCCTTTTGATTATATCCAACTTGCATCCAATTTCTACAAAGCAATGCTCATAGGGTGGGAGTGGCCAGTACAAATCGTACTGATAAATTTTGGCACACAGGTTCTGCTAAGGAGTATAGCTCCGAGGAGTTTGACAGTTGAGGGGTTCGTGCCTACGCTCGAGTTTGGCGATCTTATCTTCAAGCTGTTCTGAATGGATGCTACTTTTGATTCCGCCAATGCGGCGATGTAATAATTTATGTAATTCCGCACTATTTGTACTCTGAAATTACGTTGTATGGATGTGATATTCGACTGGAATTCGGGTAATATGATCTTCAACGGTCTTATTACACTTCGACTCTGTGGATTTCCCTTCACGGAAATCAGGTCGCTTCATAAGGCACCGACCGTGGCCAAAAAATTATATATTATCCAGAGTAAACCCTGATCCTTGCTATGCTTTGGGGAAACGGTGGTCAGAAGAGAACCTTATGCTATATATACTCCACTAGTTAAACCGTGTCTAACCATTTCTTTTTCTAGGAATACTAATTAACTAAATAAACCGTGTGTTACATGAATGAAAGCAAAAATACCAACTGGTGACATGCTGTCAAAGCGAGCCTTCCAACCAATCCCCAGTTTCTAAGTGGAAAAAAAATACTATAGCTAGCTAGCTACCAGTGGACTGCCAGGTGGGCCCGTCACTTTACAGTGCAGGGCCAGCAGGGCCGGTGGCGCCATATGCATCGTTCGCAGTGCACTGCACAGCCTCTCTCAGCTTTTTGGCGCGATAGACGTTTATTTTCGTGCACGCGCATGCACTGTTGGCAGTCCAACTTTGCTGTGATGTACTTTTTCTTGATATTGTTGATGCAACTCGATCTTCAATAAACTAGAAAGGAGGCCGTCACAGCTCAAAAGCCTCGGTGTGCAACGCTTGTGTTTGTCATGGCCTCATGGGAATCCATCTGTTCTTTTGTATTTGTATTCAAACACACGGAGAATGCATGTATCCCATTGCATCATCTTTTACAAAGACAAAAAGGTTCATATATGAGCAGGGGAAACATGAGTTTGTAGTTAATGACATATATAAGTTTTAGTTAAACAACAACACTGAATACATATGTTGGATCAATCCCTTGAAAATTTCTAAGGAAGTATCACAACTTTAACCTATGATAACTTGGTCAATTTTGAAATATGTCGGCTCACTATGTCGGATGGTGCTCATACGGATATACATATAGTTTACGTCCATACATTCGTATGGGTGAGTGAACGTGCGTCCTTATACCGTCTGCGTATGTACTATTATGTACTTAGCCAAAAAAAAAGTGTTGGGCCACGGTATGATAGCTAGGTTTCGTGTGAACCATGTTGTTGCTTACGTTTACCATCTTCCTGTGATCAGCTACGGAAGTAGCAATTGTACGTGTTTGGCAAAAGCAAGCCCCAAACTGAAGCAGCTGCTGGGCAGCTTCACTAGTCACTAGTCACTGTACATACTGTGTCCCCTCCGACGCTGCAAAATATATATCCAGTGTCCTTTGCGACCTATATCAAGAAAGATGTAAGCAACACACAAAAAAGGGCGACGCGGACACATCCTCTTAAATAAAAGAAGTCCATGTAGTAGGATCCAAATTTTTGCACCTCCAAGCAGCTTCCTGACTTGGCTCCATCATCACAAAGGTCCCTCATCATCACTGACATCTCCCCCATACCTTGAGTGTGTGTCATCATCGTCGTTATCTAGAAACTAAACATGATTAGATCAGAAAATGTATTAGTAGCTCGCTAAGGGTCAATGCACTACTTTATTGCAAACTTAAGTCAAATTAATAATGTACACTTAGTCTATTTGATCTGGATGTGTACTGTACCCATACCTAAACCTAATTAACCTATACGTTTGGTGTCCTCCTATTTTGTTCCCATCCTTGCATGGCGCCAAAGCTCCAGTTCACATTTCCTCTTTGTACCTAATATTCTCACACATTCATCATATATATGCTGATATATACATAAAAAAAAGAGGGGAATGAGCAGAAACAATAGCCATTCTTTCAAGTGCCAACAAACATTCCACAGATTCTTCCGCGTATTAGCTAGTACCATTGGAGGCGCAAAATTAACAATGGCGCTTAGCTTCTTTCGGTGACGCAAAATTAACAATGGCGCTTAGCTTCTTTCGGTGAGACGCGTTCCAGGATCGAGAACAAAAACATTCTCTCTTCTTCTTCTTCTTCTTTTTTGCGATGAGAGAACAAAAAAAACATTCATTTGGAAGATGCATACAAAGTGTTTATTCCACACTTAAGTTGATGAAACAGCTATACAACCTTATACGCGTACTCCGTACTCCCACACCCAATACGTATATACCTAGAGTTCTTATGGTAGCTCGCCTGTGTCTTTCACACCTTATTATGCAAAGGTCTCCCAATATATCACAATTTCAGTCCCTTTCTTGGCATTCGAATACTCTAATTGCACGACATTGAAGACTTTTTGGTGCAATAATCATTTCAAAATATGTATAATCATGGTCACAATCATTAGGCTGGAGAGCCAAGATCTGTTGGCACGTGTGTCAAGCTATATACATGATATATAATGCATGCATGGTTCATGAACTTGATTCACACCGTACCAATGCTTAATTTTTACTGAGAGATAGAGGTCCCCATGCATGATCATGATCCACCACAGCTAAATGCGGTGCACACACATGGTGATTGAGTTGATCGAGGTTAGGATCTCCTAACCTCTATTTGCTTGATAGAGCCGTTATTAGAGCTTGCTTTTAGGTAAAGGAGATGGCATGCATGTAGATATACATGTATGGATACGATACAGCAGCAAAATTAACCATGCATATGCATCGATGCATGCATGTAACAATGTAGTATATGTGCACCGTCACCAGTGTAATTGGGGAGCATGTGCTGGAGGCCTTGTTTGCTTCAATTCACACTCCTTTTCATGGCTCAAAAGGATGTGAATATATATACTAGTATGTGCTACCAACAAAGGCCAGTGCATGCACAGTTGTTTTTAGCTCATCTTCATCTATGGCCTTAGCCTTTTGCAAACCCTAGAAGAGAAACACGTAGAGCCATGCTAGCCATTCCTCTTGACACTGACAATTGCTAGTTTTATGAGGACACCTCATCAATGATGCAAATTGCATAGCAAGTTGATGCAACATTAACATTAGTTGGCCAGTACACAACATCTTTCTCAAGGCTGCAAACCATGGAAAGTGGGCTCACTGCCAATGGATTTCTTCAAGCCCTATAACAAATGGGGGCTAGAAGCCACGTCCACGTCTAAAGAACTCATCAAACAAGCTGCTTAAACAAGAGAGAGCCTGTACTCGATCCTATATATATATAGGGCACAGTGTGCATACCGAGAGCCCGATCACCGTGGTCGGTTACTGCCTTGAATATCACATTGTTAATTACTTGGCCTTTAATCTGGGCCTTAAACAGGGACGAAGCCAGCGGTGGGGCTAGGGGGGCTTCAGCCCCTCCTATCCATCCTGAGCACGTGGAGTTCCCTTAAGTCTTTCTTTAAAATTTTATGCATACATGTATTAGGTAGGAGGAGCTAAGGTTAAGATAAGATAAAAAAATCTCTATTCTTTTGTTCAGCCCCTCCTCAATTTTTTTCTGGCTTCGTCACTGGCCTTAAAGCCTATGTATTACAGACTATATACATAATTATTAAACCTTAGCTAGCTAGGGTTTTAGCGCCGTTAGTGAATCCCAACTCCCAACATAGTGCACGCGCTAAAGGTCTCATTTAGCTTAATCGGAGCGCCTCGAGAGGTGGCCCTTCGCATGATTGTCGAGAATCGTCGACCTATACGGATACAAATTTGTTACTCCACCTAGCTTTCTATACTTGGGAACATCATTACAAAAATCATTTGGTGTTTGATTTCTGGAAGGGTGTCAGTCATCTGTCAGTTAACTATGGTCCCTAGGTGGGGTATGGGCTCAATACACAAGGAAATGCATATGTTTGAGTTTTTTTCTTTTTCAAACAATTGATTTGTCAATTCAAAGAGTGGTTTGATTCAGTGCTCCTCTTTAACAAATTAAACAGTGAATCTCAAATACTGCATGGTCAAATTTTTGTCATAGACATGATGCGTATGTATATGGTGGTCACTACTGGATTCAGGCGCTTTGCCGAGTGCCTGCGGCACTCGGCAAAGCCCTAAATACACTCGGCAAAGGCTTTGCCGAGTGCCGCACTCGGCAAAGAGCAGTCGGCAAAGAACCCGTCGGCAAAGGTTTCTTTGCCGAGTGCCACATATCGGGCACTCGGTAAAGCCTTTGCCGAGTGTCACGTCAGCACTCGGCAAAAAAAAATCCGACGTCAACTCTGACGGCCTCTTTGCCGAGTGCCACCTCAGCGGCACTCGGCAAAGAATTTTTTTTTTTGAAAATTCTTTACCGAGTGCCATACTCTTGCACTCGGCAAAGAAATTTTTCCTTTTAAAAAAAAAATCTTTGCCGAGTGCCATGGCTATGGCACTCGGCAAAGCTGGGAAATTGGGTCTCTGCTTCCCAGTTTTGCCGAGTGCCATGGTCACGGCACTCGGCAAAGCCCTCTTTGTCGAGTGTGGCACTCGGCAAAGAGGGGAAAATGCTATTTTTTTTGTTTTTTGCTTTCCATCAACACAAACAAAGAAATCACATATATATCAACACACAGCACAGGATATATCACATACACATCCATATTCCATCACATACACATCCATAACCCATCACATACACATCCACCATTCATAATACATCACATACAAATCCATTGTCCATAATCCATCACATACATTCACATCATCCATGACAATATCCATCACAATATATATATGTCTGTAGTAGTAGTCCAACATAAGGCTAAGTCTAACACAAGTCCATGCAACATGAAAAGAAACAAATAAATGGTACCTACTGCCAGCCTCTCCACTCGGAGTGTGAACTGCCACCTTGAGGAGGGCTAGTTGTCCACCCGGCCTATGGAGAAGGGCCACCTTGAGGAGTCCAGTTCAAACCCGCCGACTGTTGCTGCACAAAGGAGAAGTGAATTCATGAGTATCTATAGGAGGACCGCACAAGCTAAAGGAATAAACAACCATATATACTCACCGGAGTCCCTACAGGAGGAGGAGGAGCCACAACTGGAGCAAGCAGTGACTAGGGCACGACCACACCTGGCAAGGCCTGAAGGCTCGCCATGAAGCTGAACATGCCCTCGGCCACCCTCTGGGCTTGTATAGCCTCCATCTCCAGCCAATGGGCCTCCGCTTGGGCCGCTTGCTGGGCCTCCAACCTCCACAAGTCGGCCTGCAACATTCCACCCGTAATGTTTAAACAATGCAAAGGCAAGGTAGATGTGTAAAAGCAATGAACGATGAATAAAACAGTAGTAACCTGGAGTTCCGTCATCTGCTGCTGTGAGCTCTGCTGCCGAGAGCATATAGGGAGGGAGGAGCTCATGCTCCTTGCTCGAATCTCGGCGA
The DNA here is from genome assembly GCF_019320115.1 of Miscanthus floridulus. Lineage (NCBI taxonomy): Eukaryota > Viridiplantae > Streptophyta > Magnoliopsida > Poales > Poaceae > Miscanthus > Miscanthus floridulus. Next base: position 16,200 of record NW_027097642.1, on the reverse strand, counting down.
GGTTGGGAACAAAGGCGGAGTCGACTGTGCTGTCCGCCATCCAGTACCGGCCGTGCTGCTTCCCTCCTCCCATCCTCATCAGGAGGTCTGTGTCTAGGGGCTGGGTGGCCAGATCCAAGTCCTCCCCATGGCGCTCGCGGGCCACCGAGGTGTACTCACTAAGCTTGTTGTGGACGCTCGTGTTGGTGTACGCCTCGGGCCCGTCCGCCGGGTTGTAGGTGACTTCCGGGGCCGTCGCCTTGCCCTTGTGTGCCAGGGCGTACGCCATGAACTCGTTGCATTCCTGGCCTTGGTGCGCCTGGGACTACGAGAAAAACACAAAGATGATTACAAGTAATGAGAATTGAGCGTTAGAATAAATAAATAAAGATAAAAACACAAAGAAGATTACCCATGTCTGGGCGTACACGCTGAGGCTCCGGTTGCCTTGGTGGTGTGGCGCCCCACCCATCTGCAAGCGGTAGTCCTGACGGATGTTGTGCTTCTCCGCCCACTCCTCCGAGAGCCACCTATCCACAATGGCCTCCCAGCAGAGGCGGTGCCTGCGCACCAATCAGCACATTGCTGCATGCCATCAAGTTATTCATATGTCAGAAGATGAAATGAAGCCTACCTATTCTTCATGGAAGGAGTCAGTATTAATGTTTCATACTTACCGAGAGGTACTGCTCCTTGGTGAGCGTCCTGGTGTCCAGGAATTATCAGTGACAAGAATACGTTCTTGGGTTGAAACATGACGCCAGGGGGGGGGAGATTGCGGGGGATCACGAACACGGGCCAACAAGTGTACGGGGCCGCCAGCAATCCATAGGGGTTGAACCCATCTGTTGCCAGCGCTACACGTACATTCCGAGCCTCCTCAGCTTTACCATGATGTATGCCATCAAAATGGGTCCATGCATCACCATCCGATGGGTGTACCATCTTGTCAGCATTGTATCTTTTGCCATGTTTGTGCCATGTCATCTGTTTTGCGGACTCCTTTGTCGTGTACAGCCGTTGGATCCTCGGTATGACAGGAAGGTACCATAGGACCTTCACGGGGATACCAAGCTGTTCCTTCTTGCCATCACTAGTGTCGACCTCCAGATACCTAGAGGATTTGCACTTTGGACAGTGCGTTGCTTTCTCATGATCTTTCCTAAATAGGACGTAACCATTCGGACAAGCATGGATGTGCTCATACGGCATCTTAAGGGCACAAAGAAGTTTCTGTGACTCATACAAGTTCTTCGGCAGAATGTGACCCTTCGGAAGCAGGGATCCAACAACTGCCAACATACCATCGAAGTTGTCTCGACTCATGCTACACTACGACTTGAACGCCATTAGGCGTCCAATGGCATCCAGTTACGAAACCATTGTCTTTTCATGAAGGGGATTCTGTGCCGAAGACAGCATATCGTAGTACGCCTTTGCGGATTCCTCTGGCTCCTCCTCTAATCCTTCACCGAACCATGCCTCCTGAAAGTCATCCATCCAGTCTGCTACCCCGGCATCTCCATCAAAAGCCTCGAGGCATGGTCTCACCACCTCCTCTCTAATACGATCGGCTTCACCATGGTGGATCCGGCAGGTATAGTATGGCGTGAATCCATACTTGCAAAGATCTTCCCCCATGTTCTTCCTATTCTTTCTTACACGGTTGTCACATTTGCTGTAGGGACACGGCATCTGACTCGACCCTCTAGCAGCCTCGCCAAATGAATGCTCCAAGAAAGCATTAGTCTTAGTCATCCATTCTGGGGTCATACTTGCGTGGCCCGTGTACATCCAATCATGGTTCTCCATCCTCTAGCATATACATATGTAAGTGAGTAATATAACCAGCAATTGCATCTGCACGACGTTCCTACCATCTAATAGGTGAGGATAGGTCCTAATCCCACCCGCGGATGCGTAGATGAGGTCAGTTTCAATGCTCCGCTCCTATCCAAGACAAAATTTCGGCAGCACCTCCCCGTTGTTCTCCCGATACACATCCTGCAAGGGAGAGTGTGTATCCGGAGAACAACAGGGAGGTGATGCCAAAAGTCTATCTCGGACCAGAGCGAACCATGGAAACTAACCTCATCTACGCATCCGCGGGCTGTCCAAAATACGTGGACAATCCAAAAGAGATACGGTCGCATATATGCAAAGATCTGCATACCTCTGACTGTATCTCTTTCAAACGGGAGACGCCTAACTGGGCTATGTGACCATATAAAACATGCATGCAAAGGAGGAGGGGGTTATACCTAGGGTGGCGGTGGAGTCAGGCTAGCGGGGCAGTGGCATGTCGGTGCAGTGGCGAGGCGATGCGGTGCAGGCAGACCAGCAGCGCCGACGAAGACGATCGGGGTCGCCGAGTCCCTCCCACGGGTCCTTCTCCTACATAAAAAGGCAATAGGTTAGAATCCATTGAAAATTTTGGCAGCACCTCCCCTGCACGGGGAGGTTTCCAAAACCTGCAAGAAACGTAGGTGCGATGGCCAACAACCACATATATACCAAACATAGGCACGAAGGCTAACAAACATATATATACCAAGACGAGCCATGTACTTTAGTTCTCTTTCCATGCAGATGAAAGTATCGAAGTAGTACAACAAGTACTACTACCACTACAACTACTACTAACACTAACACTACTACTACTAACACTACTACTATCACTACTTACTACTAACAATACTACTAACACTACTAACTACTAACTACTACTACTTACTAACTACTACTAACACTACTAAGTACTACTACTAACTACTACAGGTGTAGGGCATACCTTCACGACGAGAATGGCAACAACGAGGGTCGGCGACGACGGTGGGGACGACAGCAGCGGCGTGAGGGTCGACGGGCCTAGGCCGGCACCTTCCTTCTCCTCTCCTTCTCCTTCTCCTCCTCTCTTCTCCCCTCCTCCTCTCTTCTCCGTTGCCTCCTCCTCCTCTCTTTTGCAGTGGCGCGGTGGCCGGGGCGGGGAGGCGCGGTGGCCGGGGCGGAGGCCGCGGGGGCCCACGCGGGGAGGCACGGTGACCGGGGCGGGGAGGCGCGGTGGCCGGAGATGTCCTGGTTTGTGAGCATTGTATGTGACAACGTGCTCGAAACTTTTTAAAAATTTTTTCACGGTATATGCATATGATACGGCGACAACTCGACAAGTTTCATGATTTTCGGAATTCGTTCACATTTTATACAATTAAAAAACCACTCCCACGCAAGTTGGCGACATTGCCCCATGAGCACGTTGATCGAAATTTCAAGACAGTTCTTGGATTTAGCCTAAATTTACACTAAGAAACAAGGATAATATTTTTTGAACGAATGTAATCCATTATTCGATGCACCTGCAGTTCAAACTTACATTTTTTTAGAAAAATTCAACAAAACAAAATAAACTATAGAAATATGCCAAAAGGCAATGAAAATGTCCCAAATTTAAACATGTTGTTTGTGGTAGTGTACTAAAGCTTCACAAAAAAATTGGTGGCAAAAAACCCAAAAAAAATTATTTTGCCGAGTGCCAAGTTTTGGCACTCGGCAAAATAAATTCTTTGCCGAGTGGCAAACGGGGGGCACTCGGCAAAGAGGACGCCGCTGGATGCCGTTAAGCCCCTACCAATCTTTGCCGAGTGTCTGCCTTCCAAAGACAGCCTTTGCCGAGTGCAGGTCTTTGCCGAGTGCCATATTTTGCCGAGTGCGGCACTCGGCAAAGCAGGTCTTTGCCGAGTGCCCGAAATTTGGCGCTCGGCAAATATTTTTGCACTCGGCAAATCACGTGTTTCCCGTAGTGGGTGCAGTATGTACACTGTAGAATCACTCCTCCCACACTTGAATAAAAGCTTCTATCTGATTAGCTTCCACCAATTAATGTGTCCAAGTAAGGAGATCGATATGATCATGAGCTTCTTTGCACCTTCGCAACTTTCTATGGCACTTGCTATGTGCCTGCCCTGGTATGGCTACGAGATTAGCTAAAAAGTCTACAATCACCAATAAAAGAGCCCTTTTTTTATTAAAAACACCATATTTTATATAGCCTTTACATGGCCAATCTCAAAAGTGCATGCAATCACCAAAAATATTTTGTTTACAAACTTCATGATATGCATTTGTTGTTTGTTTATGAGAAGCTAATCCCCACAGGCTTTATGTAGAGAGCTTGTTTAAGCCTTGCTCAATATTCCGTGGGGCATAAACAAGAGAAAAGTACCTATGATTGGATATTCTACTCATCATTAAATAGGGACCTTATGAAGAACGGTAATGCAAAAAACATGTACAAGGACGCCCTTACTATTAACCACCTTACGGAATTATGGAGAAGAAAAGTCCTTGCATTACTAGGGAAACCAGAAAAAAGTCAAGGAAATAAGGATCCCTAATTAAAATTGTTTCTATTGGCCAAACAACAAACAAATACTATGAATAATAGCTTAATAGGTAAATATAAATTGCTTGGTTATTTCTCAACAAAAAATAATTTTCTTGACAGAATTTCCTGATGGATACTTCATAGGAAAATATAGTGTTGTCAGCTTTTTGAAAACTGTCATGAACTAGTGGAATGTCAACATTTCCAGTGATCTTACACTGGAGGTTCACAACAACGCCACTAAAGATCCAAAAAAAGTGCCGCCAGTACAAATGTTTTATGTACTAGTGTTAACAAACTCCATTTGATTTGAGACAATAAAAGCATTGTAAACTCACATTCATGATTATATACAGCTGATATTTTAATCATAGCTATTACCTACAATGCTCATTCTCTACAAAGGAAATAAAAACTAACAGCCATCTTATCACTCATTCACACCAAGTTGCCACAACTAGATTTATTTGTTGTGTGCCATTTAGTCTAATTCAAAAACTAGTCAGAAAGCATAGGATTCCATTCCTCTCAAGATAGAGAGATAATAAAATCCTAGCCAATTAACTATTGACACAATGGCCTTAGTTCATCGACATAACCCTATCCTAATAAACCATTACAAAGCAACTAAACCTGAGCAAGAATTTTTATTGATAATTCTTATTATGTTCAATAATCAGTAAATAAATTAACACTTGGCATCTTAATAAAGATAACAATAAAACAACAACTTCATGAACTGCTATCTAGTAATGTATATATCCATTCATATTAGAACTGATAGGACAATCAATGACAAGTGGTGACTATCAATGTTAAAGTGCAGCTCATGTATCATCCCAAAATTGTTTACATCATATTTTATCAAGAATATATATGGGTAAAGTCCAAAAAAGTCGATATCACCCTCCAAAGGATTGAAAGTCCAAGACCTTTGGTTTGTGAACGGTTGTACCCTAGGTTCCGGTCCTATAAGTACACATGGGAATTTAGAAAGGTAAGACACACAAACAAAGGTGCAATATAATGATGCGGAAGGTAAAGACTGAAGAGGGTAGATAACACAAACTTTCCACTAGTCCTCGCTAGAGGATGCAAACTCCCACATGGCAAATTTAACCGATCGAGTTATCACAAAGCTCTCACTTCCCACTAGCCTTGTACTAAGTAGACTAAATTATCACTAATCAAGTCCTAAGCCTTGTGCCAATTTTCTTAATCTTCTCTTGATCACTTTGGTGGAAAAAATCTTAAATATATATGTGTGTCTACCTAGCATATAGCTTCTCCAAGCCCCAACACACATCAACTAGTTGGCCGCAAGGGTATAATTGCCACAACACAAAGATCTAGCCATGGTCCCAATGGTTACATTTATGTTAGCATCGGATGCTTTACCGAATTATCTAGTACTACCATTGACATATAAGGTGAGTACACTTCAAGAACTAGCCACCGAAGATGTGCAATTCTAATAATATCTTACACAAGTCGGGGATTGCAAGCTACCACGCACCTTGGTAGTTACAAAACCCCTAGCACAACGATTTAAGGAGCACAATGACAAAAGCATTGATAATTGGCACACCAAATATGGAAAACACTAAGATCAATCTCATAAAGTTCAATGGCTGCAATTTGGGACATCATCATTGCCACCTTTGCTCTCGACCAAGATTTCCACTTTTGGAGCCTAGACAACATCAGTGACAAGATAAACACTTTGAGTCAGTCATACTACTAACAATGTCACTAGGATCACCTCTCCTAGTCTGCCATATTGTCTACTATGTTGCCACCTGATGGGAACAAGAGTGCCTAATCTTCCGTCGGGTCAAGGTAATTATTGATTTGGTGGAGGCTTGACACACCGATCTGTCTTCCTATCACAAAGATCTAAACCCTACAACCATAGTACCACATCTCCTCTAGTTATCAACCATGCACTACCCAGTTGACCTCACCACGAAGGCTAATCCTAGCATGTGAATCAAAGAACATGAGCAAGAACAAAGCAAGAACGCAATCTGAAAACCTTGTTGTTGTATGATATGAAGCTCATGAGTCTTGATAATGATACCCATCTTTATAATCAACAATATGTTGAATTCACGTCTCAAACCACCATAAAAGCTAGCTAATATTTTTTTCCTTTTTCCTCTACTACCCCCTTGAAAGGATTGGTTGATGGCTAGAGGGGGTGAATAGCATATTAAAATTTCAAGAAGTCACAACACTAAAGAAACTTGTTAGACATTTGGGTGACCCTAATAAGCACCACTCAAGCCTAGTATAACAAGAGCACCCCTACACAACTCTAGGAGAAAAGCTAGCTACTAATTAAGAAAGCCAAACAAGCAAGCTCCTACATAATTCTAGTGATCAAAGTAAACAACAAGTTACACACTAGAGCACCGAAACTACTTGAATTAAGCTACTCAACTAATCGAGCTACACAAGGCAAGCAACTACACAAGCTAAGGATCACACAAAGTAAAGAGCACAAGTGTAGTGATGCAAACCAAAGGACAGAAGTTGACACGATGATTTTTCTCCTGAGGTTCGGTTGCTTGCCAACAACCTACTCCTTGTTGAGGTGAGTCTAAGGATCGATGCGCTAATGCAAGCTAAAGAATCTGTGACGCTTGGCCACAACAAGGATGCTTGCCTTGAGCCGATCGATCAACAAGGAACTCCTCTTCATGATCTTCTACAGAGGATGAGCACAAAGCCCCGAACAAATCCTTCACCGGAGCCCCAGCACAATCACCACGCAATGCTCAATGGTGCCTTGTTTCTCTAAGCTTTTTAGGTGGCAGCAACCACCAAGTGTAACAAGAATTCCGCAGCAACAATGATCCTCTAGTGCCACTAGATGCAAACTCTCAATTAAAATGTGCCTCCGAATAATCTCACCAAATCATATACTCAACTAAGCAAATGTGAGTGGAGTATTTACTTGAGCTCTAATGTGTGTGGATATCGGCCAAGGGATCCAAGAGAGGTGAAATACTCAAGCACACCACCTACTTATAACCCCACACACAAAACTAGTCATTACCAACTACCAACACCTTTTTCGAAGGCACTAAATAGCACCGATGCCACAAGAGTTCTCCAACGGTCAAATCAGTGGTAACTTCAAACTAGCCATTCCATTGTTGAAAGGTCCGGTGCATTCCCCAGTGAGGCACTAGAGAGTTCTAGTGAACATTATTGCATACACAGTGCCAAAAACCCTTCTGGAGTCACTCTCCAGTGCACACGCCGAAGAGCTTTGGTGACCTCCAGTGTCCTGAACAACGTGCCAGATGATACTGTTCTAAAGCTCTAGTGTTCGGCACTCCTATGGCACTGTTAGTGTCGCCCCACTTATAGTTACAGCCTACAACTGCTACCAATGAAACTCCGGTGGGTCTATCAGACAGATCTAGTGTCCTCACGATGCCACTACAACCCTCACTAGACTAACTCTCCGATGCGACACTCCGGTGCGCCACTAGGGAGATCCTGTGAGTGCTAAAACTCAGCACTAAGATGATTTGACGGTGTCAGACACAAAAGAACCCTCCGGTCACCAACTCCAGTGACCAACGGGGAATTCCGATGAGTGCAGAAACACCTCACCAAGTGTAGCTCTCAAACCTTTTTCAATTGTACTAACTTCAAATGTTTCTCACTGGACAACAACACCTTTTAGCAATGAGTTAGCATTTTTCAGAATATTTTAAAGCATTTTAACTTGCTTCCTTACCCACGTCACCAGGTCTAACACATATGCATTATTAATCCTCACCTAGTGGCACTAGATAACTATAATAGCTTAATACTTCCCCTTATTAGTACATCTATATATCCTAAATTCAGTCGTTGCACTCTATTGTACCTTTGCCTTTAGGCTCTTTGCTGGTTTCTCTATCAGCTTCATCCATGTTGAGCACTTACATCTTGTGGTCATCACCTCCTCCACCATGCCTTTTGCCTTACTCAACTCCATCTGTGGACCCTAGCTTAATCATCTCCAAGTGAAAGCATTACTTCATTATTTATCACTCAATTGCCGAAATCAAACTAGGGCTTTCACCCACAATGTATCATACCTTCTATAGCTCTGCACAATTGTCACACCACCAAACTTTCCATTTTAGGATGTGAATAGAAAACACTAAATAAAATAAATAATTTTATTATTTTTTAAAAATACCAAGCTTTATTTAAACTGATGTTTGATTTAAACAATGAAAGTGTCATTTTAGGTAAAAATATATAATTTAATCAGAATGGTTTGTTGTATTTATTTTGTTGTATGAAAAATAAACTTGAAAATTCGACTGGTCTCGAATTTTTCTATCTATTTAAGAAAAAAACAAATTTCAAAATTAAGCTTTAAAACTAGTTTTAGGCAGGGGTTGGCGACGCAGCCGGTGGCGGGGGAGCAAGGCAAGAGGAGCGGGAGGCGAGGAAGGAGCAGCCACATCCGGCGTTGGAGCAGCCCGCATCCGCAGGCGCGAGCGAGGTGGCGGCGCTCCTCCACCGGCGTCTAGCCGGTGATGCGGCGCTCCTCCTCCACCTCAGCTCTATGTCATCTCCGACACGCCCTCTCTCCTCTCTCTCCCTTCGACAAGCTCCCTCCAGCCTGGCAGCGTGGATCCGGCGAGCTCCACCACCTCGAGCTCCAGATCCGGCGGGCGGGTGGCGGATCTGGCAAGCTCCGCCACCTTGAGCTCCAGATCCGGTGCACCCCATGCGACGGAGGGGACGGTGGTGTTGATGTTGGCGGCGGCGACGGTGCTGGTGGTGCGGGCGTGGTGTCGGCGTGTCTTTTTTTATTTTTTATTTTTAAAGTTTGCCGAGTGTTTTTTCGGCTCTCGGCAACGTCTTTGCCGAGTGCCTGATAAAAAACACTCGGCAAACTAGCGTTCGCCGATACAGGGTTTGTCGAGTGTTGTTTGCCGAGTGTAACACTCGGCAAACCCTTTGCCGAGTGTTTTTTGGGCTTCACCGAGTGCCCCTAGCACTCGATAAAGCTCCTGTATCTGGTAGTGGTGGTTTAGTCTACTTTCATAAACTTTTGATGTGTTGTTCTGCTGAATTTGATTGATATCGGGTTGGTCTGGATCTTTGGTGGTATGCCACCTGCTATGCTATAACGAAAATACTTGTCTTTTATCTAGTGATGGAAGACGGGGACCATTTGGTCCTAAAACTCTAAAAACATAGGATAATGCATTGGGTTTGCCTTGGGTGAACTTTGTGTTAGTAGTTAACTCAGTGTTGGCTTCTGGTATGACGTCAACACATACATCATCCTCAAACTCCTCGATCACCTCCTCCTCAACTGTTGTTCCCCCTATGGAGGTGGTAGGTAACAATAACAGGCGACCCTATATGCATGAGTACACAATGCAATAAGAAGGATGAATGCATGTTGATGCGACGATGGTAAAGGCAGAAACTAAGAATACAAGGGACCTAGTTGAATCATTAAGTGTTCAAGTTGGTTACACATGCTTCAACAGAACTGTTGACTTAAGCCGACTAGTTTCTATTTGGGTAATACAATATGTTACTCGGGGACTTAGATCTTATCATGTATGTGTGCTACCAAATATGATATACCATACGACAACATACACACAGGATACCAGCTGCATTTCTCTTATTGAAGTATCATGTTTCCTTCTTGTGGGTAAGATTAGGGATGAAACCAAATCGGATATCAGTGATCTGCATTCTTCAGATCTCAGAGCTAGATACAGATCATATTGGATATTGATATCTATCTTGTATACATATAAAAAATCTGATTTTGAGTGTATTCGGATATGATACGATCCATATAGGGTTTTGACCCTTTCATCATGGACGGATATCAGGAAATGTTCATCCCATTTTTGTCCCTAGGTAAGATGCTAAGATCTTTGCTATCTAAGTCAACATATTCAGTTCCTTAGTTGTCGAGTAGGATATGGCAAAGTCCAATTTAGTTCTAATGATTTTGACTAGGATATAACATACATAAGGAGACATTATACTACAGTAGAACATGGTTTAGGTGACTCTGACTAGGGATCATATATAGCACTAGCTTAGTCTTTTAATTGTATTTGTCATTCAACCACCAAAACTCACTAGCGGGCCTAGATGCTCCTTCAAAAGGAGGCAGCCAGGTGGGACTTCGAGGTCATGGAAGCTAGTAGGGGCATCGTCAGGGCTAGAAACGTTGAGCATTGAGACGAGAAGAAGTAAATAAGGATCGAATAAGGATACACTACTACAAAAATAATTTTTGCCAATGACATTTTCACTCTCGCTTTTATTAAAACTATTGGTGATTATATATCATCACCGCTTTAGAATAAAATTGATGGTAAAAATAAAATGATTTCCACCGCCAGTTCGTGTGCCGAGCCAGCGATGAAAACTATTTTTACTATTGGTTCAGGAGAGGATCCAATAGTGAAAACCCACCTAGACACAACTGCACATGCACCCACATGTCTGTCCTGCCTCTTGTGCTTTCTCGTAGTGGCTTTCAGGAGGACCTATGCACCCACATGCCACCGTGCGATTGGCATGTGTGGAGCACACAAACCCTTCTCCATCCTCTGTGTGTTTCCATTCACTCTCCCTATACCTGTGACTCATCTCTCCCCTCCCTCTTTGTGACTCCCCCTCGAATGGTGTGGGAGCGGACATGGCAACAAGCATGCGCTAGCTTAGCGATGGTCATGGAGCCTCCACCCCCATCCCCACCCATTCCACCCCAACGGCATGGGTGCGGGTGCGGCCCTCTGGATGGCAAGGATCGGAGTGCGGCGGCGGGCCATGGAGGTGCCTCGTCATAGCCCTTCAAGCCCTTGTGTGGCCCTCTGAACATCATGGACGCGGGCATGACTATTGGATAGTGAGATCTAGACTATTGGAATATGAATAGGCTTAGAATGTGAATGGTCTTAACATATGAAGAGTCATGTAACTTGTATTATAAACACTTGTTCGATGAATGGAAACTCAAGCCAGTTAATCTCACAAGGTATCAGCTAGGTGTCGTTCCTCTTTTGGACTCCTCCTCTACCTTGTCACTCCCTAGCGTGATGCCTCTCCTCTTCCTCATTGCGCTGTCATTCCCTTCCTACCTTGTTGTCCCCTCATCCAATCCTAATCCATGGCAGACAATGATGCCCAGGCTGCTGCCTCCCTGGTAGAAGTGATCGTCACTGCCCTGCCTCCTCCCTCTGCCCTGAGCCTGGCTTCGGCGCTTGCCATGACCAACATCAAAACTCATATCCCCTTCGTCCTTGAACTTGATCCACCCAACTACTCCACATGGCATGAACTCTTCCTCACCCTTATGTTGGCGGTCCTTAACTCCTATTTTTAACTGCCAACTTTCACACAAAATCCACTCAAATGAACACCAAACTTAGAATTAGGGCTTATGACAATAAGTTCCACAAGTTTTGGTGATTTATCATTTATAGGACGACATTTTGAAAATACACAAAAGGGCCAAGAAATAGAAAGAAAACTAAAAACAGGCCACTTACCAACCAAACCTGGGCCAAGAACGAGAAGGCCAGGCCTAGGCCCATCAAGTAACCTACTAGCCAAAGGCGGTCGAGGGCGGTGCCACCTGGGGTTGTCCGACCCCTTGCTAGCGCGCCTTGCCTCTGTCCGCCATGTGTCAACCATTTACTACTCTAGGAGGGCAGTGTAGGGGTGTATGCTCCAAATATTCCCTTAGAACCGCCTTTGGAGCACCATATAAGAGGGGGGACTCACTCACAACACAACACACAAGAGCAAGAGCAAGAGCAAAAGTACCACTCCAACATCTATGCCCTAGCTAGCTATAGCTTAGTCATAGCTAGGGAGAGATATGAGGGAGAGATCAGAGAAGTGTCAGGTTAGTCGGTAGCCTTCCTAAGCTTATACCTCGATGGATGCTTTCTTCTCTAAGCAAGTGTTCGTGATTCATATGGTGGTGAGTCTCTAGGTCATTTATGATTTACTCTTATTTGATTGTGGGTTCATCATTCGTTCTCATAGTGAATGCTCTAGTAGAGGACTCCTGATGAAGACATAAGTTCATATATGACGCTAGAGTAGTGATCGATAGCGTAGACATGGTGTCTAGGCTAGAGGTTACCTTCATTTGCCTCGTTCCTCACAGTTGAGGGGTAGGTGGTAGGTGGTGACAACCCTGTCCGTCATTTGTAATCCCCCACGTTTGGGTTTGGCATAGAGCTATAGGCTAACATCACTTGGCAGACTAGGTGCCATTCGATGCCCGAAGTAAGCAAGTAAAAGTAGAGTTTATCATTCCTTAGACCCTAAAGCCATAGGAATCCATCTCTACCCTTGCCAACTTTATCATTGTGTTGTCCTTGGATGAACCAGCTAGAAGAGTATACACGTTCCCTATGGATTCGATACCCTTGAATACTCTCAGGTGAAAGCTACAGCGATATCTGTACTCTTGCAGATTTATTCATGATGTAAGAAATACCAACACCTCGTCGACAAGTTTGGTGCGCTATCTCACATCAATGCCACACTAGCACCTATAGATCCCAATGCCTCATGGCTGGCGATCGATTGCTCCATCCGCTCCCTAATCTACTCCACATTGTCACCTCATGTGATGCGTCTGATCAAGGAGAGCGGCGCCTCTGCCCATGCCATCTAGACAAAGGCGGCCAACCTCTTCCTTGACAACAAGGCTTCTAGCACCATGACTCTTGAGGCCAAGTTCTCAGGGTGATTTGCTAGTGCCTGAGTATGCTCAGTGGCTCAAAGACCTCACTGATGGGCTTTCTGATTTGGAACAACCCATCAGTGACCCCATGCTGCAGCTCGCCCTCCTCCACGGCATCAATGAGCCACTCAGCTGCCCTCGTTCCTCGAGACTATTGACGGTAGTTAACGCTCATCATATACCATCAATATAACTTGTATAAATGAATAAATATGATCACAAACATAGGTCTAAGGATTTAAATTGACAAATTCCATAAGTTTTAGTGAAACTATGTTTTTAGGAGGATTTATTTAGGAAATAGGCTAAGTGGACCTATTCGTCAGAGCAAATCAGGATCATCCGCGAAGAAACCGACTTAAAAGACCACCAATCCACCATCCAAGACAAACCACAGCAAATCAACCCGAATGGACAATGGGTGGGGCCGACCGGCCCCACCTGTAGGTCGGCCGGCCTCCCTGGCCCACCACTTAGCATTCGCTTTGAATGTTGGATATCCACTACCTTTAAGGGTCCATCTTCACTGTGTATCAAGGTTGGTTCAAATTGAGAGCCTAGATGGAGCGATGCCACAAATTCATGGGCCCACAGGATGCTTGGTGCCCCCAACAAAAGGACCCCCTACCTCATCCAGAAGGACAATCATAAGCCATCACAATCATCTGAGAAGATCAACCAAAGAAGAATAGGATAGATCTCCAATACCTCAAAGCTTAGTATAGTCTAGCTAGTAAGATCAAAGTAGAGTTGGGCTACTGCTCAGGATTCTGGATTCGTCATCTAGAGGCTTGGTATAGCCATTGTATCCTTTATATTTCATATTATGATCATGACTTTATTCTTAATCTATATTATGTTTCTATCTATCATGTTCTTAGTTTACTTTGGTAGCATGCTTGATATAGTCATAGTAGACACTAAGTTTATTCATAGGATCACAAAGCAATTAGCTCAGTACTCGAGTGAGTTAAGTGGTCGACATTATGTAAGCGTGGTGCTTATACGTTGTTTACCTACGGATGCACCTTACATTCTAGATCGTGTGGTAGATCACGAGGGTGATAGCCTCATTAAGTTCTTTGTAGTCCACCTCCCGTTTATAGGCCAAGTAGGACCCGGTTGCTATGCAAAAAGTCATGCTCTATTCTTGCTCTTCCTTAGTAATGTCCCTTATGCATAGATCAAGAGTTAATTATGTTGTAGAAGAGTATATATGCCTTTGTATACATAGACTTGATATATAGAATGACTCAGTAATCTTTCTCTCTTGTATTATTACTTACTCTAGCTATACTACATTTATGAGTATCTATTTTAATCTCTGGATTATTATCATTACCATGCACTTATCATTAATATATCTTTTGGCTTACCCCTGCTTAGAGTAAGTGTTTAGTTAATGATTCCATCATAAGTATATATACCAATATCTTCTTAGCCACCGCTCCTCCCAGTGGTAAAATATAAATAATAATACCAAGAATACTCCCAGTGAAATGCTTCAATGGTATATCTGTGTGCTTGCAGAATTTCATATCTTCCTAAGTCACATTAAAAATACCATAAGCATTTCTAGCGTCATTGCTGGAGATTGCATCTCTAGTAGCGACACTAAGAAATGTCAACAGAGGCCCAGTCGCTCCTTGCCCTGGAGGATTCTGAGCTCCTGGCGTCTAGCTCAACTACTGTCTTCATTGCGCCTAGAGGCGCCCCCGCAAATCCTTGTACTACTGCGCTGGCGCTGGCGGTACTCGCTGCACCTCCAACACAATTGGCACCTCATCCTCCTTCTCATCCTTGGGGGCACAGCAAGGGCAAGGGAAGGGGCCACAACACCTAGCGTGCTCCCCATCCATGGTCCAACCCATGGAGTGGCTCCTTCTAGATGTGGCCTATGCTTGGCTAGGACATTTTGGGCGCTTGCCCAGGCTCAGGGATGTTCCAGCAACAACCACATCCACTTCCATTATTTTTGGGGTCTGCTCAGGCGCATCTTGTTGATGCTCCTTAGCCTGGCTACCCCTACGGCACCTACATCTTCCACGTTAATCCATCAGTTGGTGCCCCTACTGATCCGATGGTGTCCTAGAACTAGGCCGCCTTGGCCAACGCCTTCAACACAATGACACTGCAGCAACCCGATGCTATTTGGTGCTTGGACTCTGGTGCGTCCTCACATCTTTCCTCATTGTCTGGAAATCTCTCTTCCATTAACTCCGCTCTTCCTTCCAATTCCAACATCATTGTTGGTAATGGTACCCATTTACCTATCACTTTTTCTGGTAAGACTTTGTTCCCTAAATCGAACTGCCCTCTCCACCTTTCCAATGTCCTTGTTTCAATCTACCTCATAGCTAATCTCATTTCCATTCATAAATTTACCAAAGATAATTCTTGTTCAGTTGAATTTGACCCCTTTGATTTAACTATGAAGGATCTCCAAACTAGGATAGTGCTCCACTGTTGTGATAGCTTTGAAGATCTTTACCCACTCCTTTTGACATCCACTTCCCATCCCAGTGTCCTGCTCGCTGCCCTGGAGACCACTTGGCACCGGCGGTTGGGACATCCTGGCGTCCAAGTTGTCTCCCGCTTGAGATCAAATAATTTTATTTCTGTTATTCGTAGTGACCATGACACCTTTTTGTGCCATGCGTGTCAGCTGGGTCATCATAGTCGCTTGCCCTTCTCTCATTCCTTGTCAAGGCCTTCTAAACCTTTTGAGTTAATTTAGTGTGACTTGTGGATGTCTCCAATTATGAGAATATCTGGTTCTAAATACTACCTTGTATGTTTGATGATTTTACGCATTATTTATGGACTTTTCCTCTCAAACTGAAATCTAAAACCTTCACCAGTTTGTGCAACTTTCATAGCTATGTGCTTACTCATTTCAATTGTCGTATACAATTTGTTCAGAGCGACAATGGTCATGAATTCAACAACAATGCTGCTCGCACCTTCTTTCTTGAACAAGGCATTCATCTTTGTCTTTCTTGCCCCCATACATCTCGGCAAAATAGCAAGGCCGAACGAGTCATTTGGTCCATCAATAATACCATTCGCACCTTGTTAT
>NW_027097641.1:0-120000 GCF_019320115.1 Miscanthus floridulus | reverse complement strand
TTCAAGCATCAATGCCGCCTGCATACTGGGCTAAATCCCTTCACACTGTCACTCATCTTTTTAATCTACACCCCCACTAAAACTCTTCAAAATCAGACTCCCCATCAAGTTCTATTTGGCACACCTCCAACTTATGATCACCTTCGCGTTTTCGGATGTTGTTGTTATCCTAACCTTTCAGCTACCATGCCTTATAAACTTGATCCATGCTCTACTGAATGCGTCCTTATTGGTTTCTCTGAGAACCACAAGGCTATCATTGCCTTCTACAAACAGTGTCATCATCTCTCTTCACATGTTGTTTGACGAGCAACAATTTCCTTTTGCGCACAACTCACTGGCACCTTTGAGTGCCTATGATTTTTTGAATGACATAGATGTTCATTAGGTGGTGCTTGGCGTCTTTCCCATGGCAGCATCCAGCTCCGCTGGCCCTTCACTGCCCTCGCTGGTGCGGCTGCTTCTTTCAGAGGCACACAGTTCTCCTAGCGCCCCAGCACCCCTTGGAGCTATGGATGAAAACGGTACGGATATTTATTCGATCATCCGTTCGACCGAACAAATATGAACACTTATCTGGATAGTTACTCGGATATCCGTATTTTTTTTCAGATACGGATAATAAAACGGATATCTTAGGCGGATATCAAATACGGATGTAATATCATCGATATCCGGCGGATATCGGATAATCCGATTAAGTATCGGATATATCCGGATATTCCAAACGGATATTATCCGGATATTATTCAAACGATCTTGGATGGAGAAATGATCTAAAATTTAAACCGTCCAAACTTTCTCAAATGGAAAGTTGACCAAAACAACAATTGTAGATCTTGATGAGTTGAACAAACTTGGTATTCAAAATTTTTCAATTTGAAGTCATTTAGAGTTCATAATACTAGAGTCAAAGTGTTGTTTTTTCATTTGACCAAATTTGACTTGGTCAAACTTGCTCAAATGAAATACTAAATGACCTCAGATGAAAAAACTATGAATACCAAGTTTGATCATCTCAGCAAGATCTACAATTATTACATAGCTCATTTTCCCATTTATGAAAGTTTTATCAAACACTAGTCACAAATTCTTGAATCTCATATAGACTTTCTAAAACTATATCACACACTTGTGAAATTTGAACTATATTTTGTTCAAACTTTCTTAAATGAAAAAAATGTCCTATATAAGGATTGTAGATCTTGATGATCTGAACAAACTTGGTATTCAAAACTTTTCAATTTGAGACAATCTAGGGTTCCAAAAACTAGTTTATAGGCGTCGAAATTTAAAAATCACAAATTTGAACCATCCAACCTATCTCAAATGGAAAGTTGACCAAAACAACAATTGTAGATCTTGATGAGTTTAACAAACTTGGTATTCAAAACTTTTCAATTTGAAGTCATTTAGAGTTCATAATACTAGAGTCAAAGTGTTGTTTTTTTATTTGACCAAATTTGACTTGGTCAAACTTGCTCAAATGAGACACTAAATGACCTCAGATGAAAAAACTCTGAATACCAAGTTTGATCATCTCAGCAAGATTTACAATTGTTACATAGCTCATTTTCCCATTTGAGAAAGTTTTATCAAACACTAGTCACAAATTCTTGAATCTCATATAGACTTTCTAAAACTATGTCACACACTTGTGAAATTTGAACTACATTTCATTCAAACTTTCTCAAATGAAAAAATAACCTATATAAGGATTGTAGATCTTGATGATCTGAACAAACTTGGTATTCAAAACTTTTCAATTTGAGACAATCTAGGGTTCTAAAAACTAGTTTATAGGCGTCGAAATTTAAAAATCACAAATTTGAACCATCCAAACTTTCTCAAATGGAAAGTTGACCAAAACAACAATTGTAGAGCTTGATGAGTTGAACAAACTTGGTATTTAAAACTTTTCAATTTGAAGTCATTTATAGTTCATAATACTAGAGTCAAAGTGTTGTTTTTTTATTTGACCAAATTTGACTTGGTCAAACTTGCTCAAATGAGACACTAAATGACCTCAGATGAAAAAACTCTGAATACCAAGTTTGATCATCTCAGCAAGATCTACAATTGTTACATAGCTCATTTTCCCATCTGAGAAAGTTTTAACAAACACTAGTCACAAATTCTTGAATCTCATATAGACTTTCTAAAACTATGTCACACACTTGTGAAATTTGAACTACATTTTATTTAAACTTTCTCAAATAAAAAATGGCCTATATAAGGATTGTAGATCTTGATGAGCTGAACAAATTTAGTATTCAAAACTTTTCAATTTGAGACAATCTAGGGTTCCGAAAACTAGTTTGTAGGCATCAAAATTTAAAAATCACAAATTTGAACCGTCTAAACTATCTCAAATGGAAAGTTGACCAAAACAACAATTGTAGATCTTGATGGGTTGAACAAACTTGGTATTCAAAACTTTTCAATTTGAAGTCATTTAGAGTTCATAATACTAGAGTCAAAGTGTTGTTTTTTCATTTGACCAAATTTGACTTGGTCAAATTTGCTCAAATGAGACACTAAATGACCTCAGATGATAAAACTCTGAATACCAAGTTTGATCATCTCAGCAAGATCTACAATTATTACATAGCTCATTTTCTCATTTATGAAAGTTTTATCAAACACTAATCACAAATTATTGAATCTTATATAGACTTTCTAAAACTATGTCACACACTTGTGAAATTTGAACTACATTTTATTCAAACTTTCTTAAATGAAAAAATGTCCTATATAAGGATTGTAGATCTTGATGATCTAAACAAACTTGGTATTCAAAACTTTTCAATTTGAGACAATCTAGGGTTCCAAAAACTAGTTTGTAGGCGTCAAAATTTAAAAATCACAAATTTGAACCATTCAAACTATCTCAAATGGAAAGTTGACCAAAACAACAATTGTAGATCTTGATGAGTTGAACAAACTTGGTATTCAAAACTTTTCAATTTAAAGTCATTTAGAGTTCATAATACTAGAGTCAAAGTGTTGTTTTTTTATTTGACCAAATTTGACTTGGTCAAACTTGCTCAAATGAGACACTAAATGACCTCAGATGAAAAAACTCTGAATACCAAGTTTGATCATCTCAGCAAGATCTACAATTGTTACATAACTCATTTTCCTATTTGAGAAAGTTTTATCAAATACTAGTCACAAATTCTTGAATCTCATATAGACTTTCTAAAACTATGTCACACACTTGTGAAATTTGAACTACATTTTGTTCAAACTTTCTTAAATGAAAAAGTGGCCTATATAAGGATTGTAGATCTTGAATCCATGACCATGACTCCATGAGACCCATGAAGCCATGAGCTTGGCTATTTCTACTCATGGCGTGAAGATTGGTGCTTGTATGATGTTTGATGTATGATGTATCTGTATCTTTATCTTATTTGTTGCTTTACTCTTTAGTCTTTTGGCTTAATCTAGATGGATTATGGACTCATATAGTGGTGTAATGGTTTGCGCACGTATGATATATATATATGCTGCTTTTACTCAATATCCGAATAGATATTTGTATCCGACCTTCTCCGAATTCGATTCATACCGTATTCGATACTCATTATTCGTATCCGTAACTAAGTCAATCCGTATTCGTATATGTATCCGAACGCTATCCGTGTCCGAATCCGAATCCGAACAGAAATATGAAAACAAATATAATATGAGTGATATCCGTTCGTATCCGATCCGTTTTCATCCCGACTTGGAGCTGATCCGCTACATGAGCCAGGGCCTGGTGCGAGTGAGGCTTGCTGGATTCATCAACTCTTGGATGAGCTTCGCCGTCCTTTAACACGTGCTACTCTTGTATATTGTGACAACATCCTTGCCGTGTATTTGTCCACAAATCCAGCTCATCACCAAAGGACCAAGCATGTGGAGATCGATCTTAGCGTGTGTCACTTGGAGCTGTGCGGGTTCTTCATGTTCAAACGTCTCTTCAATATGCCGACATATTCACCAAGGGATTGCCAACGGCTGTCTTCATCAACTTCCACTCCAGCATCAACGTTCGCTCCTCTCCCGGTTGATACTGCGGGAGGGTATTAGAATATGAATAGGCTTAGAATTAATGTGAATGGTCTTAGCATATGAAGAGTCATGTTACTTGTATTATAAACACTTGTTCAATGAATGGAAACTCAAGCCAGTTACTCTCACATAGACCATAGATTTTAATATCGAGCAGTTAAAAACCCAACAGATTTTTTGAACACAGAAAAATATAGAATTCCTAATTATATATGCCTATTTAAACCTAATATTCTTGTTGCTTCATAGTGATAGTGATGTGGGGATCTGAAATGGCCTGTGATTTGCTGGGGCCACTACTCCAAGGGGAGCCACATGTGCCGCCCTTGTGTACTGGGTTAGCTGTTCATCGTATCACTTTTGTTTCTCATCAATTCATCGCTAATAAGTGCGTGGGGGCTTTACATCTACCAGAGCTACCTGGGATACAACCATATCCAGCTTGATCCTCGGTGACCACCTGATGATGCGCTCTTATCACATGAACTGGTCCATCTTGGACCATTGGTTCTTTTTATGTTTGCAGTGAGATATTTCTGGCCCCCGGTTCGAAAGGGAAAGCTAGCTAAGGGCGATCATGCATAATTCAACTTGTTAATCTTGGGTGTCCTCATTGAAATTAGCTGTCCGTAGGGCACCGGTCATTAACAATACTCAGCGGTTGTGTTGTTTGCTTGTAGCTGCTAGAAGCAGTTACAATATCTGGTACTAGTATTGTGCAAAGTACTATTTTAGGAGCAGCAAGCTGGTGTGCATTATTCGATGAACTGTACTGCAATAATCGGATTGCCTAATTTCCATATCTAACCAACTAAATTATGAATTTGTGAGAAAAAATCAAGTAACCAAGCATTTATTTGGGCCATTTCATCGGTACTGTAAGCTGGTTTAGTCCCAAAAATTTGATTAGGATTGAATTTGTACATGTTAATTACTAACCCCCCACAGCCACACTCACTCACACACCCCTATTTAGTCTCCTGTTTGTGAAAGTTGACTTTGTACTAATCTGGAATCTTGGCCGGCCGGCTGGGCCTGCCGACTGGCAGAGGCCGGTAGTGGTGTGGTGCTGCTGGTGCAGCTAGCAGCAGAGAGATCTCATCTGATTTGTACCAGTAAACTTTCCATGGCACCAGGAGCCAATTGGGAACACAGGTAATAGTGACCCTGCAGAGATCCAGTGCTGCAAGAGACAGCCAGAGGACAAGAGCCAGGAATTCCACAGCCCACGCCACACTACCGTGTGTCCCTGCACTGCTGCCCGGCCCCCTGAATCTCAATGATGCATTATTTGTGAAAGAGACACTTCACATCTCCTTTCATCATTTTGCTTTGCCAATTAACTTTGAATTCACAGAGGAGACTAATTAATTAATAATGGCAAACGGGGTAAATTAAGGGACGACATTCAAATTACACTAATAGTAGCCATATACATTCACTCCATCGATCTCATGTGAAGAGTCATACAAAGAGTAGTAACAAAAAAAAAATTAACAAGAGGTGATACCTCTTCATCACTAACCATACACTGCTAAACCTGGCTACAAAGTGTAGTTGAATAACTACACTGGTGGTGTGTATACAATACAATAGCTAGAACAAAGAAATGAACATGCTACTAGGTCAATGAAAAATAAGAGCCTCTTCTTCCATCAACAGGTTCCTACTATATACACCAAGCTAGCGGCCATAGCTGCAGTAAAAATCCCCTAGGGCTCACTCACTTCCCCTACTGATCTATGGGAGGGCTCCATTTTTTTTTACTCAACTCACTCTCACTGTTTTTACCGTATAACCTAATCAACGACTACTACTAGTAATGTACTTGGCAGGCAAATTAAAGAACAAATCAACTACAAACCAAGGGGATTGGACTGACTAACTAAAACACCATGAACGAACAACTGTATGTGTCTCTGTGTGTGTGCTTCAGTAAGTTAGCTTCCTTCGTCACGCTGGTGGCTCCACGGATCAGATTAGAAGACGACGGAGATGCAGCGCCTGTGGCAGGCGCCGGCCCTCTTCGTCGGCTTGGTCTCCTCCCTCCAAACGTTGCCAAGGTCCTTGGCAATGCGCATGGCATCGGCGGAGGCGCCGGAGAGACCACGCCGGGTGAAACCGACAGCGTAGAGCCCTGACTGACCCTTCCATCCGTGGGGGAAGGCGGTCTTTGGGTATCCGTCCTTGTTGAAGAAATCGTTGCCCTGAAATAATTAATTGGAGATGGGGATTGATCAGATCAATGTTCTTGCAATGGAACAGTAGTACGTATAATGGCACTGCCATGTATTTGAATTTGAATTATTGAAGTGTGAATTTACCTGGAGCCACTGTGGCACGTTGCTGCGGTATCCTGTGGCGAGGATGACGGCGTCGAAGTTGAGCGTGCGGCCGTCGGCAAGCTCAACCTGGCCGCCCTTGCCGAAACGTGTGACGGCAGGGACGATGGCGATGTCACCGGCACGGATGCGGGCGAGCGCGCCGTAGTCGAGCACGGGGGTGCGGCCATACTTCTCCTTGAGCTCGAGCGGGCCGGCGGCGGGGCGGCGGTGGCCGAGCTTAGCGAGGTTGCCGAGGACGAGCCAGGCGAGGAGCACCATGATCTTGTCGACGATCCAGAGCGGGAGCCAGCGCATGAGGAGCACGGCGAGCTCGAAGGTGGACTTGCCGAGCACCTCGCGGGGGAGGACGTGCACGGCGTCGCGCACGACCATAGCCGGGCGGGCGCCGTGGTCGGAGAGGTCAAGCGACACCTCCATGCCCGAGTTCCCGCACCCCACGACGAGCACGCGCTTGCCGGCGTACGCCTCGCCGGACTTGTAGTCGCTGACGTGGGTGACCTTGCCGTCGAATCCGTCGAGCCCCGGGATGTCCGGGACGACGGTCTCGGCGTTCTCGCCCGTGGCGACGACGAGCCAGCGGCCGATGTACTCCATGTCGCCGCCGTTGTTGGGCGCGGAGGTGACGATGCGCCAGAGTCCGGACGTCTCGTCGTAGCGCGCGGACAGCACGGTGCTGCTAAACTCGGGCTTGATCTCGAACTTGGCCGCGTAGTCCTCGAGGTAGTCGATGAACTGGCGGCGGGTGGGGTACTCCGGGTAGTGGTTCGGGAACGGCATCCGCGGCAGCTCGCAGAACTGCTTGGGCAGGTGCAGCTTGAGGCGGTCGTAGGTGCGCTTCTGCCAGAGAGAAGCGATGCAGTCGGCTCGCTCCAGGATGACGTAGGGGACGCCCTGCTCACGCAGGCACGCCGCCACGGCGAGCCCCGAGGGACCGGCGCCCACGATGATGGGGCCGTTCACCCACACGCAGCGCGGGGAGGAGAGGCTGTTCATGCGGTCGGTAGGAAGGAGACCCATGGTTGGGTTGCTTTGTTTCTTCGCTACTGCGTGTGTGTGTATGTGTATGTACGCTGAGGTGGTGGTGGTGGTGTGATCGATGAGTATGTAGCTGTTGCTGCTGAGAGCTCGAGCTAGAGGTAGAAGAAGAAGGAGGGGGAAGTGTTGTTTGTTGCTGTTGCTGCTGGAGGTGGAGAACGGAGGAGATGTTCGTTGTTGTGTTGGTGGTTTGGGGGCTTAGACTAGGGGGGTTATATAGGGAATTCCCCTGTTTTCGTTCTAGGAGGAATGAGAAAAATCGATTCTGGCCGGCCTGAGTTCCTGACCCTGCCCTGAGGCCTGAGGGTGGCTAGCTCGAGCGATTGACTGACTACACATGCAGGGATGCCCTGTAGCCAGTGACCAGTGGGACGACGGGGCGGAGGGTGGTGGTGCTGGTGCCGCTGCATGCGAGCCACGCACCCGCCGCCGGCCCATTGTTTGCAAGCATTGGCGCCGTGGATCCACGACGCTGCATGCGGAGCGATCCCGTTTACTATTAGTTTTATTAGATTAGTTATTAACCCCCGCCGCGCGGTTTGTTAATCCACGCGCACTTCGCACGCTAACGCCATCCCTCTGTTATTCCATTTGCTACAAGTGTCATCCACGGTCTATGTACTCCCTCCCTCTGTTTTCGGAATGAATGAATGAAGGCCGTTTAAGCTTTGTCCTAAGCTAAACTAATTTAGCTTTAATTCGATAGGGCCAATATTTAAAAAAAAAGAGATAAAAACATTTATTACATCAAGCTATATAATTTCGTAAAATCTACAATTAATTATGCCATAATTTATTTGTATTAATTGTACATACTAATATCTTTTTTTACAAATTTAGCTAAGGCTAAAGATGTCGTTTCAACCTAAGGAAACAAATCTAAAACAACCAACGTTTTAGATTGGAGGGAGTACGACATAGTAAATTCTGACAAACAGAGCACTAAATTTCAAGAGTGAACCGGTTAGTTTGGACCAAATCTAAGAACATCATGCGCAAAGAGGTACCGTAGCAACATTTTTTGTTGGTTGTAGTCTGAACAACAGAAATTATAACTACAAACTTACCGACTTATTCTATAATACAATGCAAGATTATCTTTTGTAAAATCAAAAACTGCATTGTGCAAGCTATCGCGATCACCATCAAAGTTAGAAATCTTTTAGCTATCACTACCACAAAATTGATTTTAGGACACTCTTGATTTATTTTTAGAGGCGACACTGTTAATGTGCCACTACCATATATAGGATATGTGGCCAAACAACTAATTCTGCCTCAAAAAATGCCCCCAAAGCCTACACCGCCCAATAAGCCAAACCCTAACTCAGTCTCCTCATATTGCCACCCTCCACACTTTCATCACTCCTCTCTTTCGGTCAGCCCACCAATGGCCGCTCTCCCTCCCTATCATTGCCCGCTAAATACGACCCCAACCCATTGCGCCACGGGCGTGTATCCAGTCCATGCACACACCCACATAGTGCCCAACGACAATGAGCACTACTGGATTTCAGGTTTGCACTCGGCAAAGCCTTTGCCGAGTGCGGCACTCAGCAAAGAACACACGGCAAAAAATTGATCGGCAAAGCCCTCTTTGCCGAGTGTCTTTTATCGGGCACTCGGCAAAGAAAAGCGACCGTCACGACGCCGGCCCCATTGACAGTCGCTTTGCCGAGTGCCAACCCTGCAGGCACTCGGCAAAGATTTTTTTTTAAAAAAAAATTCTTTGCCGAGTGCCCTCTATCCAGCCCTTGGCAAAGATGTTTTATTTTATTTTTCTAAAAATTCTTTGCCGAGTGCCCCCTGGCCGGCGCTCGGCAAAGTTTGAATTTTTTTTTTTAAAAAAAATCTTTGCCGAGTACCCTCTGGCCGGTACTCGTCAAAGTTTGAATTTTTTAAAAAAAAAATTTCTTTGCCGAGTACCATGGTTATGGCACTCGGCAAAGCTGAAAAAATGGTTTTCCGAGCGCCCATTTTTCCAGCTTTGCCGAGTGCTGTGACCATGGCACTCAGCAATGGGGTCCTTTGTCGAGTGCAACACTCAACAAAGTGACCCAAAACGGTAATTTTTAATTTTTTTTACATTCCATCATGACAAATAAATTCATACAAACATATATCACATATATATCTCATCCATCACATATATATCTCATCCATCACATATATATCTCATCCATCCACACATTCATCCGCACATATCACATCCATCACAATATATATCACATATATAATAATAAGTGCTCAAGTCCATCCTAATAAATCCACAAGTCCATCACAAGTCCATCAAAGTCCACAAGTGCATCACAAGTATATCACAAGTCCATCACCAAGTGAACAACAAATGAAAAAAAATACAGCGTGCACTCATCTCGGCCACTACGACTGTGGTGAAGGCCCAGCTCCATCATTCGGAGGTGCATGAGGTGGATTATTCGAACCATCGTCAGATGGAGACTGTACAAAGGAAAAAAGATTGCATGTGACACAAGATTATTTGGATAGCTAATCTAGGAAGGTAGAGGCCATACAAGCAAAGCATAAGCGAAAGTAAAAAACTTTCATACTCACAGGAGTAGCTGCAGCTGCAGGACGTGGAGGCGGAGGTGGAACCAACAGCCCAGCTGGCAGAGAGAAGCCCACACGTTGCCTAAGCCCTTATAGGAACTCTATAATGTCCGTCAGCCTCTGCGCCTGGGCCTGCCGCTCGGCCCGCTCGGCCTCCAGTTGGGCCGCCATCCTCTACTGTCCGGCCTCTAGCTCCTGACGTTGCCTCATTTCTTGTTCCAGCCGGGCCTGTAATATTTCACTCCAATGTTTCAGTAATACAAAGCTAATTAAGGTGTGTAAAGATCAATGTATGACGAGTAAAATAGAAATAACCTCGAGTGCGTCGACCCGGTGCTGTGGCGAGGCGACGCGGTGCAGGTAGACTGGCACGGCGACGGGAACTCCGACTTGGCTTCGACAGGCTCTTCTCTACAAAAAATAGAATAAAATACTGTCATTTAAAAAAAAATCAGCAGAACCTCCCCTGCATGGTGAGGTTTCCAAAGCCTACAAAAAACAATGGCACGATGACCGACAAGCACATATGTCTCAAGAGAAGCCATGTAGTTTGGATATCAATCCATGTAGAAGAATATATCCAAGTAGTACCACTACTTCTACTACTACTTCCACTATTGCTACTACTACTACCACTAGTTCTACTACTACTACCACTATTGCTACTACTACTACCACTAGTTCTACTACTACTACCACTACTTCTACTACTACTACCACTAGTTCTACCACTACTACTACCACTAGTTCTACTACTACTACCACTAGCACTACTACTACAACTAATACTACTACAACTATCGCTACCACGACAAAAACAAGAGAGAGGGCATACCTAACGGGCGCTGGGGTAGGGGCGGGCGGCGTCGGGGCGGGCGGTCCACAGGGCGCGGCCAGGGGCAGGGTTGGCTCCTACTACTCCTCCTCCACCTCCTCCTCCCCTCCTCCCCCTCCTCCTCCTCCTCCTCCTCCTCCCCTCCTCCACCCGCCGGCGTTGGCGGGTCGGCGTGGGCGAGCTGGCCACGCTTGGCCACACGCGGGCGTAGGGGCGGGGGTTGGTGGGGGCGGGGGCAGGCGCCGGCGCACGGCGTGGGGAGGTGCTACGGCGCGCGGCACGAGGAAGGGCGGCAGCGCGTGGCATCGGCGGCGGCCCGGTGGCTGGTGGCCGTGGGGGTGGCCGCGGGCGAGGCGCACGGGGAGGGGAGGGCGGTGCGCGGCGCGGGGGCGGGCCGACGTTGGCGGGCGGCGGTGTGGGGACGGCCGGGAGCGGCGGCGTGGGGCGGTGTTGGCCGGGAGCGGCACGCGCGGAGGCTGTCTATCTGCGTGGCTTGGACTGCCCGGCCGAATTCACCTGAGTGCCCCCACCCGTCCCTTTGCCGAGCGCTGGATCAGGGAGGCACTCGGCAATGGAGGCAACTTTGCCGAGTGCCCCGATCCAGCAGTCGGCATAGATTTTTTTTGAAATACCTTTGCCGAGTGCCCCTGTGAAGGCACTCGACAAAGAGGAAATTTCTAAAAAAAATCAAAAAACCTCTTTGCCGAGCGCCTTATTCTTTTTGCCGAGTGACATGCCCCGGCGCTCGGCAAAGTTTTTTTTGTTTTTGGCCTTCAAATTTTTTGTGCAGCCCTTTTAAAGTACCAGGAACTCCTCGTTACAATTTGGGGATTTTTTGTGGCTTTTTGATATATTTAGTTACTTTATTTCGTTTACTTGAATTTTTTCAAAAAAAATATAAATTTGAACTGCACGTGGTACGAATAATGGGAAAAATTTATATTTGATCTATATTTTTCCATTATTCGTACCATGTGCAGTTCAAATTTATATTTTTTTAAAAAATTCAAGTAAACGAAATAAAGTAACTAAATATATAAAAAAGCCACAAAAAATCCCCAAATTCTGTGGATTTCCGCACTATTTGTACTCTGAAATTACGTTGTATGGATGTGATATTCAACTGGAATTCGGGTAATATGATCTTCAACAGTCTTATTATACTTCGACTCTGTGGATTTCCCTTCGCGGAAATCAGGTCGCTTCATAAGGCACCGACCGTGGCCAAAAAATTATATATTATCCAGAGTAAACCCTGATCCTTGCTATGCTTTGGGGAAACGGTGGTCAGAAGAGAACCTTATGCTATATATACTCCACTAGTTAAACCGTGTCTAACCATTTCTTTTTCTAGGAATACTAATTAACTAAATAAACCGTGTGTTACATGAATGAAAGCAAAAATACCAACTGGTGACATGCTGTCAAAGCGAGCCTTCCAACCAATCCCCAGTTTCCAAGTGGAAAAAAAATACTATAGCTAGCTAGCTACCAGTGGACTGCCAGGTGGGCCCGTCACTTTACAGTGCAGGGCCAGCAGGGCCGGTGGCGCCATATGCATCGTTCGCAGTGCACTGCACAGCCTCTCTCAGCTTTTTGGCGCGATAGACGTTTATTTTCGTGCACGCGCATGCACTGTTGGCAGTCCAACTTTGCTGTGATGTACTTTTTCTTGATATTGTTGATGCAACTCGATCTTCAATAAACTAGGAAAGGAGGCCGGCACAGCTCAAAAGCCTCGGTGTGCAACGCTTGTGTTTCTCATGGCCTCATGGGAATCCATCTGTTCTTTTGTATTTGTATTCAAACACACGGAGAATGCATGTATCCCATTGCATCATCTTTTACAAAGACAAAAAGGTTCATATATGAGCAGGGGAAACATGAGTTTGTAGTTAATGACATATATAAGTTTTAGTTAAACAACAACACTGAATACATATGTTGGATCAATCCCTTGAAAATTTCTAAGGAAGTATCACAACTTTAACCTATGATAACTTCGTCAATTTTGAAATATGTCGGCTCACTATGTCGGATGGTGCTCATACGGATATATATATATAGTTTACGTCCATACATTCGTATGGGTGAGTGAACGTGCGTCCTTATACCGTCTGCGTATGTACTATTATGTACTTAGCCAAAAAAAAAAGTGTTGGGCCACGGTATGATAGCTAGGTTTCGTGTGAACCATGTTGTTGCTTACGTTTACCATCTTCCTGTGATCAGCTACGGAAGTAGCAATTGGACTGTAGTATGGTGTTTGGCAAAAGCAAGCCCCAAACTGAAGCAGCTGCTGGGCAGCTTCACTAGTCACTAGTCACTGTACATACTGTGTCCCCTCCGACGCTGCAAAATATATATCCAGTGTCCTTTGCGACCTATATCAAGAAAGATGTAAGCAACACACAAAAAAGGGCGACGCGGACACATCCTCTTACACAAAAGAAGTCCATGTAGTAGGATCCAAATTTTTGCACCTCCAAGCAGCTTCCTGACTTGGCTCCATCATCACAAAGGTCCCTCATCATCACTGACATCTCCCCCATACCTTGAGTGTGTGTCATCATCGTCGTTATCTAGAAACTAAACATGATTAGATCAGAAAATGTATTAGTAGCTCGCTAAGGGTCAATGCACTACTTTATTGCAAACTTAAGTCAAATTAATAATGTACACTTAGTCTATTTGATCTGGATGTGTACTGTACCCATACCTAAACCTAATTAACCTATATGTTTGGTGTCCTCCTATTTTGTTCCCATCCTTGCATGGCGCCAAAGCTCCAGTTCACATTTCCTCTTTGTACCTAATATTCTCACACATGCATCATATATATGCTGATATATACATAAAAAAAGAGGGGAATGAGCAGAAACAATAGCCATTCTTTCAAGTGCCAACAAACATTCCACAGATTCTTCCGCGTATTAGCTAGTACCATCGGAGGCGCAAAATTAACAATGGCGCTTAGCTTCTTTCGGTGACGCAAAATTAACAATGGCGCTTAGCTTCTTTCGGTGAGACGCGTTCCAGGATCGAGAACAAAGACATTCTCTCTTCTTCTTCTTCTTTGCAATGAGAGAACAAAAAAACATTCATTTGGAAGATGCATACAAAGTGTTTATTCCACACTTAAGTTGATGAAACAGCTATACAGCCTTATACGCGTACTCCGTACTCCCACACCCAATATGTATATACCTAGAGTTCTTATGGTAGCTCGCCTGTGTCTTTCACACCTTATTATGCAAAGGTCTCCCAATATATCACAATTTCAGTCCCTTTCTTGGCATTCAAATACTCTAATTGCACGACATTGAAGACTTTTTGGTGCAATAATCATTTCAAATATGTATAATCATGGTCACAATCATTAGGCTGGAGAGCCAAGATCTGTTGACACGTGTGTCAAGCTATATACATGATATATAATGCATGCATGGTTCATGAACTTGATTCACACCGTACCAATGCTTAATTTTTACTGAGAGATAGAGGTCCCCATGCATGATCATGATCCACCACAGCTAAATGCGGTGCACACACATGGTGATTGAGTTGATCGAGGTTAGGATCTCCTAGCCTCTATTTGCTTGATAGAGCCGTTATTAGAGCTTGCTTTTAGGTAAAGGAGATGGCATGCATGTAGATATACATGTATGGATACGATACAGCAGCAAAATTAACCATGCATATGCATCGATGCATGCATGTAACAATGTAGTATATGTGCACCGTCACCAGTGTAATTGGGGAGCATGTGCTGGAGGCCTTGTTTGCTTCAATTCACACTCCTTTTCATGGCTCAAAAGGATGTGAATATATATACTAGTATGTGCTACCAACAAAGGCCAGTGCATGCACAGTTGTTTTTAGCTCATCTTCATCTATGGCCTTAGCCTTTTGCAAACCCTAGAAGAGGAACACGTAGAGCCATGCTAGCCATTCCTCTTGACACTGACAATTGCTAGTTTTATGAGGACACCTCATCAATGATGCAAATTGCATAGCAAGTTGATGCAACATTAACATTAGTTGGCCAGTACACAACATCTTTCTCAAGGCTGCAAACCATGGAAAGTGGGCTCACTGCCAATGGATTTCTTCAAGCCCTAGAACAAATGGGGGCTAGAAGCCACGTCCACGTCTAAAGAACTCATCAAACCAGCTGCTTAAACAAGAGAGAGCCTGTACTCGATCCTATATATATATAGGGCACAGTGTGCATACCGAGAGCCCGATCACCGTGGTCGGTTACTGCCTTGAATATCACATTGTTAATTACTTGGCCTTTAATCTGGGCCTTAAACAGGGACGAAGCCAGCGGTGGGGCTAGGGGGGCTTCAGCCCCCCTACCCATCCTGAGCACGTGGAGTTCCCTTAAGTCTTTCCTTAAAATTTTATGCATACATGTATTAGGTAGGAGGAGCTAAGGTTAAGATAAGATAAAAAAATCTCTATTCTTTTGTTCAGCCCCTCCTAAATTTTTTTCTGACTTCGTCACTGGCCTTAAAGCCTATGTATTACAGACTATATACATAATTATTAAACCCTAGCTAGCTAGGGTTTTAGCGCCGTTAGTGAATCCCAACTCCCAACATAGTGCACGCGCTAAAGGTCTCATTTAGCTTAATCGGAGCGCCTCGAGAGGTGGCCCTTCGCATGATTGTCGAGAATCGCCGACCTATACGGATACAAATTTGTTACTCCACCTAGCTTTCTATACTTGGGAACATCATTACAAAAATCATTTGGTGTTTGATTTCTGGAAGGGTGTCAGTCATCTGTCAGTTAACTATGGTCCCTAGGTGGGGTATGGGCTCAATACACAAGGAAATGCATATGTTTGAGTTTTTTTCTTTTTCAAACAATTGATTTGTCAATTCAAAGAGTGGTTTGATTCAGTGCTCCTCTTTAACAAATTAAACAGTGAATCTCAAATACTGAATGGTCAAATTTTTGTCATAGACATGATGCGTACGTATATGGTGGTCACTACTGGATTCAGGCGCTTTGCCGAGTGCCTGCGGCACTCGGCAAAGCCCTAAATACACTCGGCAAAGAGCAGTCGGCAAAGAACCCGTCGGCAAAGGTTTCTTTGCCGAGTGCCACATATCGAGCACTCGTTAAAGCCTTTGCCGAGTGTCACGTCAGCACTCGGCAAAAAAAAATCCGACGTCAACTCTGACGGCCTCTTTGCCGAGTGCCACCTCAGCGGCACTCGGCAAAGATTTTTTTTTTTGAAAATTCTTTGCCGAGTGCCATACTCTTGCACTCGGCAAAGAAATTTTTCCTTTTTAAAAAAAAATCTTTGCCGAGTGCCATGGCTCTGGCACTCGGCAAAGCTGGGAAATTGGGTCTCTGCTTCCCAGTTTTGCCGAGTGCCATGGTCACGGCACTCGGCAAAGCTCTCTTTGTCGAGTGTGGCACTCGGCAAAGCCCTCTTTGTCGAGTGTGGCACTCGGCAAAGAGGGGAAAATGCTATTTTTTTGTTTTTTGCTTTCCATCAACACAAACAAAGAAATCACATATATATCAACACACAGCACAGGATATATCACATACACATCCATATTCCATCACATACACATCCATAACCCATCACATACACATCCACCATCCATAATACATCACATACAAATCCATTGTCCATAATCCATCACATACATTCACATCATTCATGACAATATCCATCACAATATATATATGTCTGTAGTAGTAGTCCAACATAAGGCTAAGTCTAACACAAGTCCATGCAACATGAAAAGAAACAAATAAATGGTACCTACTGCTAGCCTCTCCACCCGGAGTGTGAACTGCCACCTTGAGGAGGGCCAGTTGTCCAACCGGCCTATGGAGAAGGGCCACCTTGAGGAGTCCAGTTCAAACCCGCCGACTGTTGCTGCACAAAGGAGAAGTGAATTCATGAGTATCTACAGGAGGACCGCACAAGCTAAAGGAATAAACAACCATATATACTCACCGGAGTCCCTACAGGAGGAGGAGGAGCCACAACTGGAGCGAGCAGCGACTAGGGCACGACCACAAGCTAAAGGAATAAACAACCATATATACTCACCGGAGTCCCTACAGGAGGAGGAGGAGCCACAACTGGAGCGAGCAGCGACTAGGGCACGACCACACCTGGCAAGGCCTGAAGGCTCGCCATGAAGCTGAACATGCCCTCGGCCGCCCTCTGGGCTTGTACAGCCTCCATCTCCAGCCAATGGGCCTCCGCTTGGGCCGCCTGCTGGGCCTCCAACCTCCGCAAGTCGGCCTGCAACATTCCACCCGTAATGTTTAAACAATGCAAAGGCAAGGTAGATGTGTAAAAGCAATGAACGACGAATAAAACAGTAGTAACCTGGAGTTCCGTCATCTACTGCTGTGAGCTCTGCTGCCGAGAGCATATAGGGAGGGAGGAGCTCATGCTCCTTGCTCGAATCTCGGCGAGGTTGGGAACAAAGGCGGAGTCGACTGTGCTGTCCGCCATCCAGTACCGGCCGTGCTGCTTCCCTCCTCCCATCCTCATCAGGAGGTCTGTGTCCAGGGGCTGGGTGGCCAGATCCAAGTCCTCCCCATGGCGCTCACGGGCCGCCGAGGTGTACTCGCTAAGCTTGCTGTGGACGCTCGCATTGGTGTACGCCTCGGGCCCGTCCGTCGGGTTATAGGTGACTTCCGGGGCTGTCGCCTTGCCCTTGTGTGCCAGGGCGTACGCCATGAACTCATTGCATTTCTGGCCTTGGTGCGCCTGGGACTACGAGGAAAACACAAAGATAATTACAAGTAATGAGAATTGAGCGTTAGAATAAATAAATAAAGATAAAAACACAAAGAAGATTACCCATGTCTGGGCGTACGCGCTGAGGCTCCAGTTGCCTTGGTGGTGTGGCGCCCCACCCATCTGCAGGCGGTAGTCCCGACGGATGTTGTGCTTCTCCGCCCACTCCTCCGAGAGCCACCTGTCCACAATGGCCTCCCAGCAAAGGCGGTGCCTGCGCACTAATCAGCACATTGCTGCATGCCATCAAGTTATTCATATGTCAGAAGATGAAATGAAGCCTACCTATTCTTCATGGAAGGAGTCAGTATTAATGTTTTGTACTTACCGAGAGGTACTGCTCCTTGGTGAGCGTCCTGGTGTCCAGGAATTATCAGTGACAAGAATACGTTCTTGGGTTGAAACATGACGCCAGGGGGGAGATTGCGGGGGATCACAAACACGGGCCAACAAGTACATTCCAAGCCTCCTCAGCTTTACAATGATGTATGCCATCGAAATGGGTCCATGCATCGCCATCCGATGGGTGTACCATCTTGTCAGCATTGTATCTTTTGCCATGTTTGTGCCATGTCATCTGTTTCGCGGACTCCTCTGTCATGTACAGCCGTTGGATCCTCGGTATGACAGGAAGGTACCGTAGGACCTTCGTGGGGATACCAAGCTGTTCCTTCTTGCCATCACTAGTGTCGACCTCCAGATACCTAGAGGATTTGCACTTTGGACAGTGCGTTGCTTTCTCATGATCTTTCCTAAATAGGACGTAACCATTCAGACAAGTATGGATGTGCTCATACGGCATCTTAAGGGCACGAAGAAGTTTCTGTGACTCATACAAGTTCTTCGGCAAAATGTGACCCTCCGGAAGCAGGGATCCAACAACTGCCAACATACCATCGAAGTTGTCTCGACTCATGCTACACTGCGACTTGAACGTCATTAGGCGTCCAATGGCATCCAGTTGCGAAACCATTGTCTTTTCATGAAGGGGATTCTGTGCCGAAGACAGCATATCGTAGTACGCCTTTGCGGATTCCTCTAGCTCGTCCTCTAATCCTTCACCGAACCATGCCTCCTGAAAGTCATCCATCCAGTCTGCTACCCCGGCATCTCCATCAAAAGCCTCGAGGCATGGTCTCACCACCTCCTCTCTAATACGATCGGCTTCACCATGGTGGATCCGGCAGGTATAGTTTGGCGTGAATCCATACTTGCAAAGATCTTCCCCCACGTTCTTCCTATTCTTTCTTACATGGTTGTCACATTTGCTGCAGGGACACGGCATCTGACTCGACCCTCTAGCAGCCTCGCCAAATGAATGCTCCAAGAAAGCATTAGTCTTAGTCATCCATTCTGGGGTCATACTTGCGTGGCCCGTGTACATCCAATCATGGTTCTCCATCCTCTAGCATATACATATGTAAGCGAGTAATATAACCAGCAATTGCATCTGCACGACGTTCCTACCATCTAATAGGTGAGGATAGGTCCTAATCCCACCCGCGGATGCGTAGATGAGGTCAGTTTCAATGCTCCGCTCCTATCCAAGACAAAATTTCGGCAGCACCTCCCCGCTGTTCTCCCGATACACGTCCTGCAAGGGAGAGTGTGTATCCGGAGAACAACAGGGAGGTGATGCCGAAAGTCTATCTCGGACCAGAGCGAACCATGGAAACTAACCTCATCTACGCATCCGCGGGCTGTCCAAAATACGTGGACAATCTGAAAGAGATACGGTCGCATATATGCAAAGATCTGCATACCTCCGACCGTATCTCTTTCGAACGGGAGACGCCTAACTGGGCTATGTGACCATATAAAACATGCATGCAAAGGAGGAGGGGGTTATACCTAGGGTGGCGGTAGAGTCAGGCTAGCGGGGCAGTGGCATGTCGGTGCAGTGGTGAGGCGATGCGGTGCAGGCAGACCAGCAGCGCCGACGAAGACGATCGGGGTCGCCTGAGTCCCTCCCATGGGTCCTTCTCCTACATAAAAAGGCAATATGTTAGAATCCATTGAAAATTTTGGTAGCACCTCCCCT
The DNA here is from genome assembly GCF_019320115.1 of Miscanthus floridulus. Taxonomy (NCBI): domain Eukaryota; kingdom Viridiplantae; phylum Streptophyta; class Magnoliopsida; order Poales; family Poaceae; genus Miscanthus; species Miscanthus floridulus. The sequence goes on along the minus strand of NW_027097641.1, from coordinate 100,324 downwards.
GCACGGGGAGGTTTCCAAAACCTGCAAGAAACGTAGGCGCGATGGCCAACAACCACATATATACCAAACATAGGCACGAAGGCTAACAATCATATATATACCAAGACGAGCCATGTACTTTAGTTCTCTTTCCATGCAGATGAAAGTATCGAAGTAGTACAACAAGTACTACTACCACTACAACTACTACTAACACTAACACTACTACTACTAACACTACTACTATCACTACTTACTACTAACAATACTACTAACACTACTAACTACTAACTACTACTACTTACTAACTACTACTAACACTACTAAGTACTACTACTAACTACTACAGGTGTAGGGCATACCTTCAGCGACGAGAATGGCAACAACGAGGGTCGGCGACGACGGTGGGGACGACAGCAGCGGCGTGAGGGTCGACGGGCCTAGGCCGGCACCTTCCTTCTCCTCTCCTTCTCCTTCTCCTCCTCTCTTCTCCCCTCCTCCTCTCTTCTCCGTTGCCTCCTCCTCCTCTCTTTTGCAGTGGCGCGGTGGCTAGGGTCGGGGAGGCGCGGTGGCCGGGGCGGAGGCCGCGGGGGCCCACGCGGGGAGGCACGGTGACCGGGGCGGGGAGGCGCGGTGGCCGGAGATGTCCTGGTTTGTGAGCATTGTATGTGACAACGTGCTCGAAACTTTTTAAAAATTTTTTCACGGTATATGCATATGATACGGCGACAACTCGACAAGTTTCATGATTTTCGAAATTCGTTCACATTTTATACAATTAAAAAACCACTCCCACGCAAGTTGGCGACATTGCCCCATGAGCACGTTGATCGAAATTTCAAGACAGTTCTTGGATTTAGCCTAAATTTACACTAAGAAACAAGGATAATATTTTTTGAACGAATGTAATCCATTATTCGATGCACCTGCAGTTCAAACTTACATTTTTTAGAAAAATTCAACAAAACAAAATAAACTATAGAAATATGCCAAAAGGCAATGAAAATGTCCCAAATTTAAACATGTTGTTTGTGGTAGTGTACTAAAGCTTCACAAAAAAATTGGTGGCAAAAAACCCAAAAAAAAATTATTTTGCCGAGTGCCAAGTTTTGGCACTCGGCAAAATAAATTCTTTGCCGAGTGGCAAACGGGGGGCACTCGGCAAAGAGGACGCCGCTGGATGCCGTTAAGCCCCTACCAATCTTTGCCGAGTGTCTGCCTTCCAAAGACAGCCTTTGCCGAGTGCAGGTCTTTGCCGAGTGCCATATTTTGCCGAGTGCGGCACTCGGCAAAGCAGGTCTTTGCCGAGTGCCCGAAATTTGGCGCTCGGCAAATATTTTTGCACTCGGCAAATCACGTGTTTCCCGTAGTGGGTGCAGTATGTACACTGTAGAATCACTCCTCCCACACTTGAATAAAAGCTTCTATCTGATTAGCTTCCACCAATTAATGTGTCCAAGTAAGGAGATCGATATGATCATGAGCTTCTTTGCACCTTCGCAACTTTCTATGGCACTTGCTATGTGCCTGCCCTGGTATGGCTACGAGATTAGCTAAAAAGTCTACAATCACCAATAAAAGAGCCCTTTTTTTATTAAAAACACCATATTTTATATAGCCTTTACATGGCCAATCTCAAAAGTGCATGCAATCACCAAAAATATTTTGTTTACAAACTTCATGATATGCATTTGTTGTTTGTTTATGAGAAGCTAATCCCCACAGGCTTTATGTAGAGAGCTTGTTTAAGCCTTGCTCAATATTCCGTGGGGCATAAACAAGAGAAAAGTACCTATGATTGGATATTCTACTCATCATTAAATAGGGACCTTATGAAGAACGGTAATGCAAAAAACATGTACAAGGACGCCCTTACTATTAACCACCTTACGGAATTATGGAGAAGAAAAGTCCTTGCATTACTAGGGAAACCAGAAAAAAGTCAAGGAAATAAGGATCCCTAATTAAAATTGTTTCTATTGGCCAAACAACAAACAAATACTATGAATAATAGCTTAATAGGTAAATATAAATTGCTTGGTTATTTCTCAACAAAAAATAATTTTCTTGACAGAATTTCCTGATGGATACTTCATAGGAAAATATAGTGTTGTCAGCTTTTTGAAAACTGTCATGAACTAGTGGAATGTCAACATTTCCAGTGATCTTACACTGGAGGTTCACAACAACGCCACTAAAGATCCAAAAAAAGTGCCGCCAGTACAAATGTTTTATGTACTAGTGTTAACAAACTCCATTTGATTTGAGACAATAAAAGCATTGTAAACTCACATTCATGATTATATACAGCTGATATTTTAATCATAGCTATTACCTACAATGCTCATTCTCTACAAAGGAAATAAAAACTAACAGCCATCTTATCACTCATTCACACCAAGTTGCCACAACTAGATTTATTTGTTGTGTGCCATTTAGTCTAATTCAAAAACTAGTCAGAAAGCATAGGATTCCATTCCTCTCAAGATAGAGAGATAATAAAATCCTAGCCAATTAACTATTGACACAATGGCCTTAGTTCATCGACATAACCCTATCCTAATAAACCATTACAAAGCAACTAAACCTGAGCAAGAATTTTTATTGATAATTCTTATTATGTTCAATAATCAGTAAATAAATTAACACTTGGCATCTTAATAAAGATAACAATAAAACAACAACTTCATGAACTGCTATCTAGTAATGTATATATCCATTCATATTAGAACTGATAGGACAATCAATGACAAGTGGTGACTATCAATGTTAAAGTGCAGCTCATGTATCATCCCAAAATTGTTTACATCATATTTTATCAAGAATATATATGGGTAAAGTCCAAAAAAGTCGATATCACCCTCCAAAGGATTGAAAGTCCAAGACCTTTGGTTTGTGAACGGTTGTACCCTAGGTTCCGGTCCTATAAGTACACATGGGAATTTAGAAAGGTAAGACACACAAACAAAGGTGCAATATAATGATGCGGAAGGTAAAGACTGAAGAGGGTAGATAACACAAACTTTCCACTAGTCCTCGCTAGAGGATGCAAACTCCCACATGGCAAATTTAACCGATCGAGTTATCACAAAGCTCTCACTTCCCACTAGCCTTGTACTAAGTAGACTAAATTATCACTAATCAAGTCCTAAGCCTTGTGCCAATTTTCTTAATCTTCTCTTGATCACTTTGGTGGAAAAAATCTTAAATATATATGTGTGTCTACCTAGCATATAGCTTCTCCAAGCCCCAACACACATCAACTAGTTGGCCGCAAGGGTATAATTGCCACAACACAAAGATCTAGCCATGGTCCCAATGGTTACATTTATGTTAGCATCGGATGCTTTACCGAATTATCTAGTACTACCATTGACATATAAGGTGAGTACACTTCAAGAACTAGCCACCGAAGATGTGCAATTCTAATAATATCTTACACAAGTCGGGGATTGCAAGCTACCACGCACCTTGGTAGTTACAAAACCCCTAGCACAACGATTTAAGGAGCACAATGACAAAAGCATTGATAATTGGCACACCAAATATGGAAAACACTAAGATCAATCTCATAAAGTTCAATGGCTGCAATTTGGGACATCATCATTGCCACCTTTGCTCTCGACCAAGATTTCCACTTTTGGAGCCTAGACAACATCAGTGACAAGATAAAACACTTTGAGTCAGTCATACTACTAACAATGTCACTAGGATCACCTCTCCTAGTCTGCCATATTGTCTACTATGTTGCCACCTGATGGGAACAAGAGTGCCTAATCTTCCGTCGGGTCAAGGTAATTATTGATTTGGTGGAGGCTTGACACACCGATCTGTCTTCCTATCACAAAGATCTAAACCCTACAACCATAGTACCACATCTCCTCTAGTTATCAACCATGCACTACCCAGTTGACCTCACCACGAAGGCTAATCCTAGCATGTGAATCAAAGAACATGAGCAAGAACAAAGCAAGAACGCAATCTGAAAACCTTGTTGTTGTATGATATGAAGCTCATGAGTCTTGATAATGATACCCATCTTTATAATCAACAATATGTTGAATTCACGTCTCAAACCACCATAAAAGCTAGCTAATATTTTTTTCCTTTTTCCTCTACTACCCCCTTGAAAGGATTGGTTGATGGCTAGAGGGGGTGAATAGCATATTAAAATTTCAAGAAGTCACAACACTAAAGAAACTTGTTAGACATTTGGGTGACCCTAATAAGCACCACTCAAGCCTAGTATAACAAGAGCACCCCTACACAACTCTAGGAGAAAAGCTAGCTACTAATTAAGAAAGCCAAACAAGCAAGCTCCTACATAATTCTAGTGATCAAAGTAAACAACAAGTTACACACTAGAGCACCGAAACTACTTGAATTAAGCTACTCAACTAATCGAGCTACACAAGGCAAGCAACTACACAAGCTAAGGATCACACAAAGTAAAGAGCACAAGTGTAGTGATGCAAACCAAAGGACAGAAGTTGACACGATGATTTTTCTCCTGAGGTTCGGTTGCTTGCCAACAACCTACTCCTTGTTGAGGTGAGTCTAAGGATCGATGCGCTAATGCAAGCTAAAGAATCTGTGACGCTTGGCCACAACAAGGATGCTTGCCTTGAGCCGATCGATCAACAAGGAACTCCTCTTCATGATCTTCTACAGAGGATGAGCACAAAGCCCCGAACAAATCCTTCACCGGAGCCCCAGCACAATCACCACGCAATGCTCAATGGTGCCTTGTTTCTCTAAGCTTTTTAGGTGGCAGCAACCACCAAGTGTAACAAGAATTCCGCAGCAACAATGATCCTCTAGTGCCACTAGATGCAAACTCTCAATTAAAATGTGCCTCCGAATAATCTCACCAAATCATATACTCAACTAAGCAAATGTGAGTGGAGTATTTACTTGAGCTCTAATGTGTGTGGATATCGGCCAAGGGATCCAAGAGAGGTGAAATACTCAAGCACACCACCTACTTATAACCCCACACACAAAACTAGTCATTACCAACTACCAACACCTTTTTCGAAGGCACTAAATAGCACCGATGCCACAAGAGTTCTCCAACGGTCAAATCAGTGGTAACTTCAAACTAGCCATTCCATTGTTGAAAGGTCCGGTGCATTCCCCAGTGAGGCACTAGAGAGTTCTAGTGAACATTATTGCATACACAGTGCCAAAAACCCTTCTGGAGTCACTCTCCAGTGCACACGCCGAAGAGCTTTGGTGACCTCCAGTGTCCTGAACAACGTGCCAGATGATACTGTTCTAAAGCTCTAGTGTTCGGCACTCCTATGGCACTGTTAGTGTCGCCCCACTTATAGTTACAGCCTACAACTGCTACCAATGAAACTCCGGTGGGTCTATCAGACAGATCTAGTGTCCTCACGATGCCACTACAACCCTCACTAGACTAACTCTCCGATGCGACACTCCGGTGCGCCACTAGGGAGATCCTGTGAGTGCTAAAACTCAGCACTAAGATGATTTGAACGGTGTCAGACACAAAAGAACCCTCCGGTCACCAACTCCAGTGACCAACGGGGAATTCCGATGAGTGCAGAAACACCTCACCAAGTGTAGCTCTCAAACCTTTTTCAATTGTACTAACTTCAAATGTTTCTCACTGGACAACAACACCTTTTAGCAATGAGTTAGCATTTTTCAGAATATTTTAAAGCATTTTAACTTGCTTCCTTACCACGTCACCAGGTCTAACACATATGCATTATTAATCCTCACCTAGTGGCACTAGATAACTATAATAGCTTAATACTTCCCCTTATTAGTACATCTATATATCCTAAATTCAGTCGTGCACTCTATTGTACCTTTGCCTTTAGGCTCTTTGCTTGGTTCTCTATCAGCTTCATCCATGTTGAGCACTTACATCTTGTGGTCATCACCTCCTCCACCATGCCTTTTGCCTTACTCAACTCCATCTTGTGGACCCTAGCTTAATCATCTCCAAGTGAAAGCATTACTTCATTATTTATCACTCAATTGCCGAAATCAAACTAGGGCTTTCACCCACAATGTATCATACCTTCTATAGCTCTGCACAATTGTCACACCACCAAACTTTCCATTTTAGGATGTGAATAGAAAACACTAAATAAAATAAATAATTTTATTATTTTTTAAAAAATACCAAGCTTTATTTAAACTGATGTTGATTTAAACAATGAAAGTGTCATTTTAGGTAAAAATATATAATTTAATCAGAATGGTTTGTTGTATTTATTTTGTTGTATGAAAAATAAACTTGAAAATTCGACTGGTCTCGAATTTTTCTATCTATTTAAGAAAAAAACAAATTTCAAAATTAAGCTTTAAAACTAGTTTTAGGCAGGGGTTGGCGACGCAGCCGGTGGCGGGGGAGCAAGGCAAGAGAGGAGCGGGAGGCGAGGAAGCATGGTTGACCAAGACGAAGATAACACGTAAAGAAAAAAAGACATGGGAAATGGATAATTAAGACGTCCAATTCTTGTTCCATCACAAGGAACCCAACTAGCTAATAAGTTGTGCCGTCACCAATTTTCTTTTAATATCATGCTCTGGGTTTTACTATATACATGCGGCCCTGAGATGTCTTAATAGAAAAATGTGCTCGCCAATTATAATCCATGATGAGGTGTGTAGATAAGCAACGTATGGCCATGCATCGAGGCACATGTATCTAGACTCTCGAGTCATATACAAGTGCACAGCACAAGATTGCTCCGTCTAGCTAACCAGCTCTTATAGAATCAACCAGTCCGGGGAAGGGGAAAAAAAGAGGAACCAATGCAACTAACTAGTCCTGTTGCGGTCTTGTTGATCGACGCCGCCATGTGATCTTCTAACGTACACATATATATCCCAATAATTGGTAGTACAAATAATTGAGTCAACCAGCTAATTGCGTGATGATCATGCATGAACATGCCAGGGGAACTTTGTGATGATCACAACCAAGATATCCAACGGCTACACTATCATCATGCATGCATCCAACTTGTGATGATCTGAATTGAAATATATATAGGTCGCATTTGGGTCATACCCCTCCATCCTTGGGCATATATTAGCGCCGTATATCCATTCTCGGGTCACACCAGACCTTAAAATAGTACAAAATTTCAGCTTTATGAGATTTTTAGTTGGTACAAGAGGAGCTAGCATAATATACCCTGTTTGATCGTTTGGAATGTTGCCATCGGTGGTTTAGATTCTAAGGGGCAAATGGGCAATTATGATTATTCTTAAAGAATCCATGGGTAGTTCTGCTCAGATATACAAATATGTTTTATGGGCCTATTTTTTATCTCAGCTATTATTACCACTGTTAGTCTCTGTTTCTAAACTTTTTTTTCTTGTACTATAATTCAGACCATATTTGAAATATGAATGAAATTAATTTGCAGAATATTTGTCTATCGATGGATGTCCTATCAAGACTCGATCTCTCCTTCACTGCGGCACGCCTTCTCTCTGTTCTCTCTTCCTCGGTCTACCTTCTCTCTCCCTCCCCGTCCAGCCGCTGCCCCTCAGCTCGACTCGAGGCTCCCTACTCCGACGCCGCATTTTCCTCCCTGCTCTAGGTGTGGAGGCTGACATGGAGGAGGCTAGCGGGCTCCAGACGACGCATGTGGAGGTGGCTGCTGGGCTCCGAGCAGTGTGTGCATGGAGGGCAGATGCTCAGTGAGATTCTGGTAGTGTGGGCGTGACCGGACGAGGTTGCGTTGGCCACCCCCACTACGAGTACCGTCGGCCGGCCTCACCCCAAGAGTGTAGGTGCAGCGTGCCTCTTCATCTCTCGTTCTCTTCTCTTCCCTCTCTATCTCCCTTACTCTCTCTTCCTTCGCCACGGGGTCCTGCAGAGAAGATGCAGGCAGTGGCAGCAACGCTGACCGCAACACCTTTTTTTAATTTGTTTAATCGATTACCATCACCTGTTCATGTCTGGCAGTGGTAATCTTCATTTTTACCGCCCATTTTTACCATCGATTTGCAAAACCGGTGGTTTAATATTTATTTTTGTAGTGAAAGTAAAACTAACATGATGGTCTAAAAAAGATCCCAAGCTGACTCGGTCAATAACAAAAATCAATGAACTTACAGGAAAGCATTGTTTCCCTAAATGGCCATTTAGTCCATTTAAACAACGTTTAAACTATAAACAAAGGTCACATATGTTATTTAGATCTGAAACAGTGAATTAAATGGTTGGACCGCTTAAAACCCTTTGAACAGTTAAGAACTTTCTAAACAGCCTAAAAAATGAGTTGAACGTGATTAAATGACCTAAATGGCCATTTAGTTTACCATTTAGTCAATAGGTGGGTTACAGCTACCACATTTGGTTTTTTGAGATGAAAGAAGAATTATATTATATAATAGCGGGGTACATCAATACATTTTAAACACTCTGAAATACAATGCATATATCCAGAAACTGATTTTTTATCTAAATTATACCCACGCTGTGAATAGCTCCAAATCTCAAAACCAAACCTGAATGACGCTTCGTATGGATGACCGCACAGGCAAACACTTGACAAAAGACCTGAGAACAGATGCCCAACGAACGACGGCCAACATTCCTGCAGGCGGAGTTGAGAAAAATCTTCTTTTTTTTGTCTTCCTTCTTCTTTCTGCCACTGAAGAATGCGGAAGACTGATCTGAAAATTATTCCCCTTAGTCCTTCATTGTGGCCAGATTTAACCATGACAAAACGAAGAAGAGACCGGAGAAAATTATTCAACGGCGGTGTAAGGAAAATGGACCCTAGGCCCATTTACTTTGGATTTTGGTGTTTGATGACCAACATAACCAAATTGGACTAATGAATTTGCAAGTGATTGTTTTGTAGTTCAATAGGGCGCAAGACGTGACTTGGACGAAGGCGACATGATGATCCGATGATCAACACCATAAGCAAGACCATAGAAGCACTAAGAGAAGACCCAAGATATCAAGCAAAGTCCAAGCACGAAGATAGGAAACCAAGTCGGACGCAAGATCGCGAAGAAACGAGCTCACAGAGGTGACCGGACGCTGGACCGGACGCTGGTAGCACAGTGATCGGACTGCCCCAGGTCAAGAGGCTCGGCGGCAACAGCGACCGGACGCTGAACAAGCAAATCGACCAGACACAGGATAGCAGAGTCCCGTCGAGTACAGAGAGGTTCCAGAACGGCGAAAATGCGATCGGACGCGTCCGGTGGCATGTGACCGAACACTCGCAACGTCCGATCAGTTGATCGCGGCTCCAACGGTCGGGACGACCGGACGCGTCCGGTCAGGACGTGATCAGCGTCCAGGTCAGTAGCAGAAAAACAGGATTTCGTCCCGAACGGCTACTTTCTCAGTGGGGCTTATAAATACAACCCCCAACCAACCAAATAAGAAGTGTAGAGCTGAGGAGACATATCAAGGGTGTTGATACACCATTTTAGTGATCTCCACTTACATAGTGCTTAGTGTTCCATTAGGTGATTAGCGTAGGTACTTTTTGCGAAGTGCTTAGGTTGATTAGACCATCGCTTATGCGCTTGCTCTAGGTTTAGGCCTAGTGTTTAGTGAGGTTTGCATACCTCTTACCACTCGGTGCTTGCGCACACCATTGTTGTACATCGGAGGGGCTTGTAGTCTTGCGACATCACACCAACCGCGTTTGTGGTGTGACCGTCACCGTGTACTGGAGGAAACAAGGCCCACGGTGTTTCGGTCGGAAGCTTGATAGTGAAGACGGCGGGGAGCATCCGGGAGAGGCTTGCCAGAAGACACGTCGAAGACCCACTTGCGTGTGGGGAAGGCCTGAGGCTATCCACGGAGTTACCCGACCAGGAGCTTAGCCCTTGCGAGGGATTCCTTGCGAGGGGCTCCAACGAGGACTAGGGGGGAGCTTGCGCGATTCTCGATACCTCGGTAAACATACCGGAGTCGTCGACGGGAGTTTACATATCTCTACCTTGCTCTTTAGCTTCCACATTTATATTGATTGTATTACTCTTTTTGCGGCAGAGATAACAACACACTAGCAAAACCATAGTTGCACATTTAGATAGGTTATTGTTGGGTACCATAAAAAGGGGTCCCCTAAGCAAAAACCAAAAAAAATCGCTTAGACCTTGTAAAAATCGAAGCCAAGAGACAACCACCGGCAAACCCCCACCTTATCTGAGGCTCGGCTGGACCGCCCGGCCCTCCTTAAACAATATCCAGGCTCACCCGCCCGAGGCTCCGCCTGTAAGGCCTCAGACGAGGTACCGATTCTCCGACTCACCCGAGGCCCCGCCCGTAAGGCCTCGGACGAGGTACCGATTCTCTGACTCGCTCGAGGCTGGCTCGGCATCAACCCCATCATCTCCTGCCTTGACCGACTTCTCTGATAGGACATCACATCCAACCAACGCGTCCAACCACTCCCGCGACAGTCAGCCTGAACGATGGCTCGATACAGTGGAGTGGCCGACAAGATGGGAGTCACATCGACGCCATGCCATCCGGGACAGGACTGGGGCAGGGGCTACCGGCCGCTGTGCTCGGAACTGTGCCCACGACTGACACCCATGCTGCACTATGCTGCCTAACCCCTGCTCTAGGGACAGCGTGGCATGGAGAGTCAAGTCCGGGTCCCTAGTAGCCTCGAAATCGACATACAAGACCAACTACTCCCTCCGAGCCTCGGCTATCCGCTTCCAGGCCCCTATAGCCTCGGGACTCGCGCCCACCGAGCCCCCCACAATGGTTCAGCCTCTGCACCGACTGGGCCTCGGCTCTCTACGTTGTCAACATACAGCGACCGGCACGTCGTCCGCAGTACGCACCATACCCTATGTCAAGACGTAGGAGCTCCCACGTCAGTGCACAGGGCCAAGCTCCTATATCCTCGGAGTCAGCACACCTGCGTTGTCGCCTACTACCTAGCCTCGGCCCCCCCATGCCGGTCAAACATACAGCGACCAGCATGCTTCTAATAGAAGAAGGCGCGCATGCCATCACTAGGAGCTCCTACGTCGCACAGGATCAGGCGTGACCGGCGTGTCGCTCTAGTGCACCGAGGACAAGGCCGCTCCACCGACCATGCCACCACTAGTGACGATCTACAGGGCTCGGACATGCCGCCTCTGCTCACAAAACTGCCATGAAGCAAATCCATGTACCACCCCTCGTGCCTCCCTTCGACTATAAAACAGAGTGACCAGGGGCCGCTTCTAGGGAGAGGGGAGACACACGTGCAAGCAACGCACAACGCTCTGTAACACACACGCTCCCTCACTACGAGAGATCAATGTCTCAAGCAACCCACGCCACTCTACGCAGAGACCTGGGACTAGCTCCCTCTCTCACCCAGCTTGTAAGCCCCTACTACAAGCACCTCGGTGCAAGGAATACAAGATCACTCTCTCAGACTGGACGTAGGGAACCTATTGCCTAAACCAGTATAAACCTTATGTCTCTTTGCATCACCATCCAGGATTAGGGACACGCAGTACACTTTCACTAGTCGGTTGAGGACCCATCGGACCAAAACACCGACAGTTGATGCGCTAGGTAGGGGACATACTGTGTGTCAGCTTAGTCATCCCAACAAGTTCCGGATGGCAGACCCCATGCGACCACTGCATCTCGACATGGTGATCTGGTTTGGGAGCCTAGAGTTCATGTCTCTAGGATCTGAGTATGATATGGTACTTCTCCCACCCAGAGCCCGATCGACCGACGACTGACATCACGCATCGGCAGCCCAAGCGCAGGCGGCGCCCGAGCCACCGCTCTCATCATGCTCGCCAGGCACGATGCGAGCGGGATCATCCCGACACCACGCGAGCTCAGAGCGATACACCACGCTCCGCTGGTATCCCATACCCTGCTATTGGTATAGAGTCCCTAGCTAGGGACCTAGTCTAGCCTAAGCCTGGGCAAGGGAAAAACACCGGTGGTGCGCAGCGATGCCCCGTCATCAAGCTTTGCCCTGCTACCTCATGAGGAGTCGACTCTGGCGGAGCAGAGCCCGGCGACGACACCATCCCCGTACCCCTTCGGGTTGGGCAATGCCAGCCGCCGCCTACCAATGTTTTTCCCTCGACCTCATCGCTACAACCCTAACCCACACCCACGCTGACTCCTCGGAGGAGGACGAGGAGTGGGCTGGAGCAGACTTCTCTGGGCTTCGCGATCCTAAAGCCATGCGTCGCTTCATGGTCGTGAGCGACTACTGCTTCAGCTACTCCGACTCCGATGACGAAGACACTTATGATCCCACTCGTGAGTGCTTCAACATCGAGCTCAGGATACTGAGCGCGAGAGATGAGGACGAAGGGGCAGGCAGTCGCTTCCCTGCCCCACGAGGGGGTAGGCGACCCCACACCTCCACGCATCGAGCCCCCGGCAGCACAGAACGAGAACCCCGCCCCCAAGGAACTTCGACTGCCTAGACCTGGAGTAGCTCCATGAGCTTCAGGCCAAGGTCAAACAAGACCGACTCCTTCTGCAGTAGCTCCGAGACACTCTCGAGCAAGAGCAGCGGGGTCGCGGTGATGGCGGAGCAGCCTGGCAGAGGGCTCGCAACGTCAACCACCTGCATCAACAACGATGAAGGGGGCGAACAACCCCCTATCTTCAATCACGCCAGCCAGAACATCGTGGCAGCAGCGATGCTACTCCGGACAATGCCCGAACCCTCTACCGTGGAGGGACAATGGGTCCACGGTGAGCTCTGAGACCTCCTCGAGACCACCGCGGTATAGCAGGCCAAAAGTTCCGCCTCTCAATGGCGCGGGGGCGCCTCAGAACTACCCGCGGCATCGCCTTGGCAGGATAGAGAGGCCTCGGTTTGTCCCGAGCCTACTCGGGCACCGACAGCCAACAAGGCCCCCTCGGTGCATGACCGCCTTAGCGACCGACGCGAGGCGCAAGGCGACCACGATGTGGTCAGCAGGCAACGGCGCCATGATAATGATGGGACCGCCCGAGGCTACCACCTGCACCGAGGCGGTCACTACGATAGTGGGGAGGACCGCAGTCCTTCTCCTGGGCCACCTGGCCCTCGAGTCTTCAGCAAGGCCATCCGCGGCGCCCCCTTCCCGGCCCAGTTTCGGCAACCGGCCAACCTCTCAATGTACAGCGGTGAGACCAACCCCGAGCTGTGGCTAGACGATTACCACCTGGCTTGTCAGCTAGGCGGCGCGAACGATGACCTGCTCATCATCCGCAACCTCCCCTTGTTCCTGTCAGACTCGGTGTGGGCCTGGCTCGAACACCTCCCTCCCGTGCAGGTCAACAACTGGCGTAACTTAGTAAAGGTCTTTGTTGGGAATTTCCAGGGCACATACTTGCGCCCTAGGAACTCCTGGGACCTCAAGAGTTGTCGCCAGAGGCCGGATGAGTCTCTCTGAGACTTCATCCGACGCTTCTCCAAGCAGTGCACCGAGTTGCCCAGCGTCGGCGACTCGGAAATTGTCCAGGCGTTCCTCTCCAGCATCTCCTACTGAGAGCTGGTCTGAGAGTTAGGCCGAAACGTACCAACCTCAGTGGTCATGCTCCTCGACATTGCCACCAACTTCGCCTCGGGCGAAGAGGCTGTCGGGGCCATCTTCCCCGATAATGACACCAAGGGGAAGCGGAGGTACGAGGCCCCTGGGGCCTCGGCCACCCACCTCCCCAAGAAAAAGAAAAAGGGTCGCCAAGGGAAGCAGGAGGTCCTCGAGGCTGGTCTAGTCATGGCCACAAATCACAAGAATCCCCGAGGCCCCGCTAGAGGCCCCGGGCTCTTCGACGACATGCTTAAGAAGCCCTGCCCTTACCACCAGGGCCCGGTGAAGCACACCCTCGAAGAGTGCACCATGCTCCAGCGTTTCTACGCCAAGCTCAGGTTCCCCAACGACGATGCCAAGAAGAAGGACATTGGTGATAGGGACAATGACAAGGACGATGGGTTCCCCGAGGTGCACAACGCCTTCATGATCTTTGGCGAGCCTTCAGCGTGCCTCACTATGCGTCAGCGAAAGAAGGAGCGCCGGGAGGTCTTCTCGATTAAGGTAGCCACTCCCCGGTACCTCGACTGGTCTTAGGAGGCAGTCACCTTTGATCAGGATGACCACCCCGATTATGTCCTAAACCCCGGGCAGTACCCACTTGTCGTCGACCCGATCATCGGCAACACCCGGCTCACCAAGGTGTTGATGGACAGAGGCAGCGGCCTCAACATCCTCTACGCCAACACCCTAGAGCTCCTAGAGCTCGACCAGTCATGGCTCTGAGGTGATATCGCGCCCTTCCATGGCATCGTGCCAGGGAAACGCACACAACCCCTTGGGCGCATCGATTTGCCCGTCTGCTTCGGCACTCCCTCCAACTACCACAAGGAGGTCCTCACCTTCAAGGTGGTTGGGTTCAAGGGGACCTATCATGCCATCCTAGGGCGCCCGTGCTACGCCAAGTTCATGGCGATCCCCAACTACACCTACCTCAAGCTCAAGATGTTGGGCCCCAACGGCATCATCATTGTCGAGTCCACGTATGAGCATGCATATGACTGCGATGTCGAATGCATCGAGTACGCCGAGGCTCTCGTGGAGGCTGAGACCCTCATCATCAACCTCGACCGACTTGGTAGCGAGGCGCCCGACTCCAAGCACCATGTTGGAACTTTCAAGCCCACAGAGGCTGTCAAACTCGTCCCGGTCGACCCCACCTGCTCCAACGACCGAGCGCTAAGGATCAGTGCCACCCTCGACAGCAAATAGGAAGCCATGCTCATCGACTTTCTCTGCGTGAATGCCGATGTATTTGCGTGGAGTCCCTCAGACATGCCAGGCATACTGAGGGAGGTCATCGAGCATGCCTTGGACATTCGGGCTAGCTCCAGACCGGTGAAGCAGCTCCTGCGCTGATTCAACAAGGAAAAGCGTAGGGCCATTGGCGAGGAGGTGCAGAAGCTTTTGGCGGCCGGATTCATCAAGGAAGTGTCCCATCCAGAGTGGTTAGCTAATCATGTATTAGTTAAGAAGAAAATGGGAAGTGGAGGATGTGTGTAGACTACACCGGTTTGAATAAAGCATGTCCAAAAGTCCCTTTCCCATTACCTCGAATCGACCAAATCATTGACTCCACTACGGGATGCGAAACCCTATCTTTCCTTGATGCGTATTCCGATTACCATCAAATCAAGATGAAAGAATCTGACTAGCTCACGACTTCTTTCATCACCCCATTTGGCATGTACTGCTATGTGACCATGCCATTCAGCCTCAGAAATGCAGGAGCCACATACCAGCGGTGCGTGACCCAGGTCTTTGGTGAGCACATCGGGCAAACTGTCGAGGCCTACGTGGATGACATCGTGGTCAAGTCTAGGAAGGCCAGTGATCTCATCGATGACTTGGAGATAGCCTTCAAATGCCTCAGAGAGAAGGGCATCAAGCTCAACCCTGAGAAGTGTGTCTTCGGGGTCCCCCAAGGCATGCTCTTAGGAATCATAGTCTCGGCACGGCATCAAGGCCAACCCAGAGAAGGTCTCGGCCATGACCAACATGGGACCAATCTGAGACCTCAAGGGAGTGCAAAGGGTTATGGGATGCCTTGTAGCCTTGAGCCACTTCATCTCGCGCCTTGGCGAAAAAGGCTTGCCTCTGTACCGCCTCTTGAGAAAATCCAAACGCTTTTCTTGGACCCCCGAGGCCGAGGAAGCCCTCACCAAGCTCAAGGCACTGCTCACCAATCCTCCCGTCCTAGTGCCGTCGACCAAGGGCGAGGCCCTCTTACTCTACGTTGCCGCAATGACCCAAGTGGTCAGCGCGGCCGTAGTGGCCGAGAGGCAGGAAGAGGGGCATGCTCTACCCGTCCAATGACCCGTTTACTTCATCAACGAGGTGCTCTCTGAGGCTAAGACGCGCTACCCCCACATCTAGAAGCTGATCTATGCCATAGTCTTGGCTTGACGCAAGCTATGTCACTACTTCGAGTCCCACCCGATGACTGTGGTGTCGTCTTTCCCTCTGGGAGAGATAATCCAGAACCGGGAGGCCTCGGGTAGAATAGCCAAGTGGGCCATTGAACTCATGGGGGAAGCCCTGCCTTTTGCACCTCGGAAAGCAATTAAATCCCAGGTCTTGGCCGATTTTGTGGCTGAGTGGACCAACACCCAACTGCCACCTGCTCAAATCTAGGCGGAATGCTAGACCATGTACTTTGATGGGTCCCTGATGAAGACCGAGGTAGGCATGGGTCTGCTCTTCATCTCACCCCTCGGAGTGCACATGCGCTACATGATCCGGCTCCACTTCACCGCCTCCAACAACGTAGCCGAGTATGAAGCCCTCGTCAATGGCTTGCAGATCACCATCGAACTTGGAGTACGGCGTCTTGACATACGGGGCGATTCGCAGCTCGTCGTTGATCAAGTGATGAAGGAGTCAAACTGCCATGACCCCAAAATGGAGGCGTACTACAAGTTGGTACGTCACCTAGAAGACAAGTTCGATGGCCTCGAACTCAACCACATTGCGCAAAAGTTCAATGAGGCCACGGATGAACTGGCAAAGATGGCATTGGCATGGGCCTCGGTCCCCCTGAACATCTTCGCCAGAGATCTCCACAAGCCTTCCATCAACTATGCCTCGGTGGTGGAAGAGGGCCTATCGGTCGAGCCCACCACAGGGCCCGAGGCTCCCTCTATCACCAAGACCCATGCAGCCGAGCCAGAGGCCATGGAAATCAACGCGGAGCCTCCCGAGGCCAACCAGGGCATGGACTGGTGAGTCCCGTTCCTTGATTGCCTCGTTCGAGGAGAGCTTCCTACAGATAGGACCGAAGCCAGATGGCTTGCGTGACAAGCCAAAACTTACGTCCTCAGCAACGGCGAGTTGTATAGGCAAAGCCCATCTGGTGTCCTCCAACGGTGCATCACCACCGAGGCAGGCCAAGCCCTACTTTGGGACTTACATGCGGGAGCCTACGGGCACCATGTAGCGCCTCGAACGCTCATCGAAAATGCCTTCCATCAAGGGTTCTACTAGCCAACAGCGGTTGCTGACGCCACCAAGCTGGTACGCTCCTACGAGGGATGCCAGTACTATGCGCGGCAGACGCACCTTCCGGCCCTAGCCCTCCAAACCATCCCCGTTACATGGCCGTTCACCGTATGGGGGCTAACATGGTTGGGCCTCTACAGAAGGCCCCTGGGGCTATACCCATTTGCTGGTAGCGATCGACAAGTTCTCCAAGTGGATCGAGGCTCATCCGATCACTCAAATCAAATCTGAGCAAGCGGTGCTGTTCTTCACTGATATCATCCACAGGTTCAGGGTTCTAAACACCATCATCACTGACAATGGGACACAATTCACTAGCCATAAGTTCCTGACATTCTACGACAACCACCACATCTATGTGGCCTGGTCGGCTATAGGACACCCTAGGACAAATGGCCAAGTAGAACGTGCCAACGGCATGATCCTACAGGGTCTCAAGCCAAGAATATACAACCGGTTGAAGAAATTTGGCAAGAAATGGCTTGCTGAACTCCCGTTGGTCATTTGGAGCCTGAGGAACACTCCGAGCCGAGCCACGGGGTTCACACCATTCTTCTTGGTCTATGGAGCCGAGGCCATCCTCCCCACTGACTTGGAGTACGTGTAACACCTTGGGTGTTTAAATACTAAAACCTGACATGTCATCATATGCATTGCAAAGCATTTGGCATTTGGTGAAAACTTTAAGATGCATACACTAAAACAAGTTTATATTTATGTGGTATGTGTTGAATTGTATTGTTTGACTCAAATTCAAAGTTTGTTTGGATTTTGAATTTTTGAGAAAACCCTGATTTTCAGCATTTAAATCCTACCCTGAAAACTCATTTCAAAATCTAAGCATATTTTGGGGTTGAGCCCAAAAGCAAAAGTGTAGAGCTTGTCAAGTTATACAAAGTTTGTTTTTGGAGTTTTCAAAGTTGTTATGAAAAACTTGAAGTAATTCGAAAAGGCGTAAATCGTTAAATATTCCCTATTTGAATTCAAAAGTTCATTTCAAAATATAGACCGAATTAGGGGGTGGTTATAAAAGAAAAGTTGTAGAACTTTTGATTTTGAACAACTTTTATTTTTGGATATTTTTGAGTTGTTATACAAAATTGGGACTAATTTGGAATTTAAAATGAATGGCAAATCTGTAATTAAGGTGAACAGTGGCCGGCGCTCTTGCTACACCGCCGGCGACCTTCGGTTTGCTTCCAGGCGCGGTCGTGGCCATCTTTGGCGTCATGCTGGCGTGGTGAAGGCCATAGCACAGCTTTCTTTTGCTTCTAAGCCGTGCTATTTAGCCTGAGTCGCAGTCGCCGTCGCTCTTTCTTCTCCTCTGCTTTTGCCGTCGCCACCGCCATAACTCCGGCGAGCTCTCACCGTCGCTTTAGCGCACTCCAGCCGCTGCAAAGCTTGTCACAGCTCCGCCTGCTACTTGCGCACCCAACCAACCTGCTATTGTCGCTTGTCTTCGCCGGAAACTCGCGGTGCACGCACTTCTTCCTCGCGGCCGGGAGCGTCTCCGTCGAGCACGATTTGCCGTGGCTGGAGCTTCACGGTGCGTCTTTGTCATTGCTGAGCATACCGTCAGCTTCGCCTTGTGCCTGTGATACTTTATCACCGGTTGATTGGTCCTTTTGTCCACTGTAGTCACCGGAGCATCACCATCAATGTCGTTTGCGCCGTCGTGGGTGCTATACACGTCGACCCACCTCTACGTTGCTCCTCCTGTCTCGATCTTTGCTCCAACGTGTTCGGGGTGAGCTGCTGATACTTCTCGTGCACTTTGTTCAATCACTACCGGGCTCCTGTCGCCGGCGTAGCACAACCGTGCCACCATGTCCACCATGGCCGGTGTTGAGTTAGTGTAGAGCCGTAATCGGTGCGACTTAGGACGTCTATAGGTGCGCATAGTCGTGGGGAGCACGTTGGTGCGTTTGCCTTCGCCGGTAACCTCGTTGTCGGCGAGTTATCGCCGGTCAGAGCCATCGCCGCCATGGTCAAAGCCTGAGGTTGAAGATGACATGTGGGTCGGGTTGTCAGTGACTGTGTAGTTCATAAATGGATTCTTCTATTTTCAGGAATGAATGAATAGTGTCTGTTCTTGTTTTTTTTGTGTAGATTTATTTAGAGCTCCAAAAATTATGAAAATTTTTGTGTGACTTCTCTATGATGTATAGTATTTAAGAAAAATATGAAATAATGTTTTTCAGTACTTTTTGAGTGTGATGAAAATTGCTCAAATAATTAATAAATGGATTTCCATGATTTTTCTAGGCTTATTTAATTATTAAAAAATTATGAAAATTGTTTTTCCACTTAGTTATCATGTAATGAACATTTACAAAAATTTTGAGGTCAATTGGAACAAGTTGATTTATTTCATAATTCTTAATTAAATAATTAATTCATAAAAGCAAATAGTAACTTTTAATGATTTAAGTTTTGATTGAATTTTTGATTGAGTGATGTCCTTGGGTCATTAGTTGGTAATGATATTTGGCAATTGATGTAAGTAGTATGAAAAAGATTTGGTTAGTTTGACTTGTAACTGTACCGCGAAGGAAAGTTGTATTCAAATTGTTAATTTTTGCTTCCATCATCGAGCATCATGTTTCCTATTGCGCATCATGTTAAACATGGCATTGTTACTACGTGTAGTGAATGAAGGTGAACACGTGGTAGTTAATCAAGTTGCGGAGGAAGTTAATCCATCTGTTGAGGTCGGATCGAATACTTGTGGAACATCGTAGGAACCGGACTTTTTCGTCAACGAAGGCAAGCCCCGGATGCATTTAACCCTACCTTGTGTTTTACAAATTTTACCGCTTTTGCTTTTATATACTACATTAAGTGATTAGGAGTCAAGTGGAAACCTAATTGGTGCATTACCAACCTTGTTTTGTTCCATATCTACCTTGTTACCAGTTTTAATTCATAAATACCTAGTTATGCTTAGTCATGCTTAGTCGGGTTATTACCTGTCACCTGAGAATTTTAAATGAATCTTTGGTTACTTATATTATCATGAGATATGAGCATGTGAAGTAATAAATCTAGACCGGGCGGACTCGGTGTGTGAGAGCCACAAGACATGGAGGTCTTGTGAGCGGCTTCGTTCCGCCTGTGTCGATTAAGGTCCGTCCGTTATTGAATTACATGAGGTGAGACATTGTTGTACTAACCACATACTCCAGTAAGCCTTAACTCAGATATTCTATTATGAGAATGGCTACTCGTGCAGTGGGAGTGGAGAGATGGCGAGAGTAGCGTGTACCCACGTGGCCATGGGCTAGAATGGTGGAGTACTGTATTCTCGGGTGGCGCGGACCCGTTCTTATTTTAGAGGATCTGAGAGTAGGTTGGTATATGTAGGTCGGGGGCCTACATATGTCGTGTGGTCTGGAATCCCTAGCTAGGTTTATAATCGGTTCGAATCGTCGTTGCTCCTTGGTTATGGAGACTCAACTCACTATTCATCATCGTAGTATTAATAACTAGAACTTGAGGCTGGTTTGAGAAAGTGTTGGATATGAAGTTTCATGATCTCCATACGGATCGTGCCAGCTTTGTATATGATTTTATGAAGTTTTAAATGTCAAATTAAAGAATTTTTATTAAAGAGCTTTTACGCAAAATAACTTTGATTATTGCTAAAGCCATACCTTGAATCCCTGAGCATGCATTTCTGAGTTTATCAGTTCTTATTTTGGTTAAGTCTTGATGAGTACTTTTGTACTCAGGGTTCGTTGACCCTTGTTGCAGGTGAGCCTCATGAGCAGATCTATTTTGGATCATGCTGCATGACTATTGTTCGATCTGACGATGAGAAGTAAATGTGTGGTCCTTGGGCAGGACAGTTTTATTTTGTGTGTTTTGTTTATGTTAATTATGCCACTCCACTACTATTATGGTTTGTAATAATTATCGAACTTAGTTTGTAAGGTTTGAAACAACTGGTTTGTAAACTAAGTTATCGTAAGACTTCCGCTATTTTACTCTGAGGTATATATTTGAATAAATGTTGTAATACTACAATGACTCTGTAATGTGATCTTGCTCGGAAATCGTGGATGATTCGGGGTTCCCCGAGGACACCCTACAGTCTTCTTAAGTTACCTGGAACATATGCATAGATGTCAAAGGTCGTTGGACAGTGACAATTGCATGTGGGCCCTATAATTTAGGAGGTTCTGCCACAAAATGGTATTAGAGCGAACGTTACAAAGTTTTTGTTGTATTGTTTTACAAAAACATCAAAATAATTTGGGATGACTAAATTTAACTTGTTAATTTGGTCCAAATTGCTTCTAACTTATATTATTTCTTTCTCACCATTCCTTATTTGAATAAAAAGGTTTTGTGTGGTGGAGTAGTAATCTTACTATGCCCTATATAAAAACAAATGTTGTTTATGTGCATTATAAGCTTTGATGTTTTTGTTCGTAAGAACAATTCATGCATCATGATTAATTCACTCATTACTTCCTTCACCTCTTAGTATGGAGTTAAGTAGTGAGTCTGGTTTGAGTAATGTAATCCATCTTAGCTGCTCTTTAGACTTTGATCAAATGGTCTTACTTGGATTAAATTGGCTTCCTACAGTATGGCTCGTACCAAGATGATGCCCCATAAGTCCACTGGACCCAAAGGAGTTCCTCGTCACCAACTTGCCCCTAGGAATGATGGTGCTAGTAGTAGCAGCTCTAGGCCTAATCCCCAGGCAGAGATACGGAGGATTTCTATAGAGTTAGCACAAGCTACTAGAGATAGGGCTGTGGATGCTATCCAGGTAGGAGAACTACAGGATCAATTGAGGCGTCTCACCACCGCGCATAGGAACTACGAACGTATGTTGGTTCATACGGTGGAAGTAAGGAATGAAGCTTGGCATAGGGAAAATGTAGCTAGAGCTAGAACTCATGAGCTAGAATTCTATGTAGAAGATTTAGAAGAACATAATACTTATCAGCATGAGGAAGTTCATAGGCTTAGCAATCTACTAGATCCAAATCATGAGCCCCAAGCTGATGCAATGGACCCCGGTGTCATCCTTGCCAATGATGACGAATCGAAATCGGAAGAAGAAGAAGAAGATCCTAAAGAATTAGTAATGATCGATGAAAGTGATAATGAAGGCGGTAATATTTCCAGAATGGATACAGAGCCTGAAGTTTGAAGTAATCAAGGAAAAGATTAGAGTTGTATAATAGTTAGTTCTAGTTAAGTTATGTAGTCTTGTTTTGGTACTTGCGGGTTTGTGTTTATATTAGTAAACTCTATGTAAAGTGTCTGGAGTAAGTTTTGGTGCAATTCAATAAAGACTTGTAATAAAGTTTGGTTTGTTATGAGCGGATGCGTCGTATGCGGGGTTTGTATATTCTGGGAACTTCATAAGATGGGGACGGTATTCTAGATCCGCCACCAGTTCCAACAAATCTGGCTGATGCTATAACCGCACTTGTCAATGTGATGGCCGAAAATTCTCGTTTGCTTCATGAGATAGCTCAGAGTAATCAGAATTAGATGCACGCAAACCGTGGTCGCCACCATAACAGACAGGAGGCTACATATGTTGATTTTACAGACACAAGACCACCGATGTTCACCAAGGCAGATGAACCATTGGAGGCTGATGACTGGCTTCGAACCATGGAGCAGAAATTTGAACTTATTCTATGCACGGAGTATCAAAAACCTGCATTTGCCACCCAGCAACTTCGAGGAGCAGCAAGTGCTTGGTGGGCAAACTTAGTGGCTATGCAACCTACTAGCATTCCAATAACTTGGGCTAAGTTCTGTACTGCCTTTAGAGCCCACTATATTCTAGAAGGAGTGATGGCTATGAAGCTGGATGAATTCCTTGCTTTGAAGCAAGGAGATCAAACAGTGATGCAGTATGTGGGAAGATTCAATCACCTGTCACAATATGCATCTAAACATGTCAATACTAATGCCAAGAAGAAGAGGTGGTTTATGAGAGGTCTGAATACCAAGCTACAGACAATGATGACAACTTGTACTAATGTTACTGTTGACACAAAATGTGACGCACTATGCCTCACACACAGCAAGCCAAAAAGCGTGGCTTCAATCGGGTTCCTGGGTACTTTACGATCTGGAAGCGTACTAGTCAGTTTGACCTAAAAAACTAACAAGGGATAGAACAATTAAATGTCAAACCGGAACATGTCGGGTAATACTAGACAGTTCCACATATACGACCCTGAAGCCACTTACAATGACATACAGCTATAGAGAGCTGTCTGCCAACAAACTCATAGATCATTCAGCTAATCGTAAGATGAATGCACGTAAAGACCTAACTGCCGAATGCATTTGCATGGGAAGACATGTTTGAACAAGTGAAATTAATTATGAGTTAATGCATAACCAAGCTCGGCAGTCCAGCCGAATTGGGGTCCATGAGGAAGGAACGTGCAAATAAAAAACGATTAAACTAATCTAAAACCTGCATCTGCCGCACGACACCTGGTTTCGTTAAAGCTTAAACATGATTAACATGCATGAACCCGCAACACGTGACAATCTAGATTAAAATAATTCAGCCATTGTGAGCGTATTATCTATTTGCAAAGGTAATATGAAAAGCAATGATCGTTGAAGCACGAATAAAACCATAAGAGAAAAAGAGAGCCGAACAATGTCAATCTAGATTGGGCAGAAGTGTGTTACAAATATATAAAATGTTTAAAACATGCAACACTGGATAACTTAATGAATCTATTTAGATTTGCCATATCTAATAGAGCCGATAACTATCTTGCTTTCACTAAGCATATTGAGCAAACGCCTGCCGCACGGTATTTACTCATAAACAAAGCATAAGCAAAGACTTCTTGATTGTCAAGCAAAGATCCGCCGCACGATCATTGAAAACAAACAAGACTACTTGCATCACGTCTAAATCCACCGCATGATACTAAACATGATAACAAGGTTGTTGGAACTTACGGAGGTCGACGGATCGATGACTCCTCTCGAAGAACTCGACGACACGACAAAAGGACTCGAAAGTTGGCACGGGGCCGGTTGTATTGATTTGGTTGTGAACCCTTATTACAATGGTCAAGGGTCAATATTTATACCCTAGACAAAACACGAGTCCTAGAGGACTATGATTTACAAAGGAACTTCTAAACAAACTTGGAAACTTACGATTCCTTACCCTAAACTTTTAGATTCCTTTATTATTACAACTTTCATCTTTCCGATCGGCCTTGCCTACCATCTTTTGTTTTCCCGAATGGAGTCACCGCCTTCTGAAGTAACCGACCACACAAGCATTTAGCCGACCGCCTGTTTTGTTTGCTGAACACCCTTCTTCCCACATGCGGGTCCACCTGTCATCCTCCAGAATCAACCAAAATCCAGTGTTAACACATGCCCCCTCAATTTCGGGATAAAAGTTGTTTTATTCTGAAATTGACCACAAGCTCTTTCTTCCTCCTAGGTCAGCACCGTTCAATACCGCAGCCGCTGCCCAAAAATCCAAGCTTTCAGCGCAACCTCGAACCTACTTCGAATCTTCAATGGCGACCCAGGATGACATCCTAGAGGTAAACTTTACTTATATTAGGCAACTTTCATTTGATCCTCCCGCTCCTCTTTTGATTTATTCCTCTTTGATTTCAATCACCTTCTAAAGGAATACAAGAACCAGATTTTGATCCCCTATGCTGCCAACCTCGACTCCTATTTCCTCGGCCCAATGGGAAATCCTGACCCTTCTGAAATTATCGAGAAGGAAACCCAAAGAATTCCTTTCAAATCTGGGATCACCTCGCCAAACCGATGGCCAAACACGTTCAAGAATTGGCCATTTCCCCCAATCACCGGATGGCGTAATTGGTACAGGAGAATTCTGGAGAAAAGCAGCAGCCACTGGGAAAGTCAAGACATCAGTCATTGTCTGGAATTATCCTTAGCAGAAACACCCAGAAATGATTCCCTTTTGATAGCAGCTTCCCATTTTTGGTCTGACACCATCAATGCCTTCATCTTTGGTCATGGTATGATGACCATTACTCTAGCCGACGTGTTCATGATGACTGGCTTGAACATGTCATTGCCAGTATATCCCTATAAGTACAAGAGCAAAAGTAATCAAAGAGCCGTCAGCTCTGGATGTGGATGGGTCAAACATATCCAGAACTACATGAATGCATCTGGCACTGTCTCTGACAAAGAGTTGAAAGCCTTCATGAATATGTGGCTATGCAGATTCATCTTCTGTGGAAAATCCAATGAACCAACCCTGAATCACATGGTAATGGCTGAAGACTTAGCTGCAGGCACTCAGATCCCACTAGGCAAATATCTCTTAGGGTCTGTTTATCATATGATGCATCAGATTACTCTTTAGATGCACCAAGGTGGAGAAATCTCTTGTGTGAATGGTCCCTGGTGGCTAATTCAAATGTGGCTTCAGCTATATATGCATCAGATAACCTCTATGAGCCTCTTCAATCTAAGCTTTCCTTCAGTTAACTATGCTAAAGGTAGTACAGCAAAGGTTAAGGCTTGTCAGACTTATGGGGAAGCAGCATCATCTATAAGCATTGACATAGACATTGGTCATTTCTTCAAGCTATTTTTCAAAGGATTCGGCAATGTGCTCTGGTTTCCTTACAGAGAAAATGAAAATTTGACTTTGCCCTGCAAGTTTAGCTATGAAATTGGTTGTTCAGGTCAAGAATCCACGGAGATTTTCAACTCCTTTATCAAACCTTGCACTCTGCCAGCCGAATTTCATCATGGGAGGTTAGTGTAGTCCACCTATGAATTCTACTATCCAAATATGGTGGCCAGACAATTAGGATGTGGCCAACTGCCTCCAAGATTCCTCTTCTCAACAATCATAAAGTCAAGGGAAGTAATAACAGAAAGAATGGAAGCCAAGAAAATCTTTGAATTAGGATGAGAATTGCCAACATATGAACCATCTCCATTTGGGCTAATAGATGTTGCTCATCCCTTCTTTGTCTCTTGGTGGCAAGAATGGCATGCTTATATCTTCAATATGTCAGTTCATTCTCTATGCAAAAACTTGCAACCTGACTTTGCTTCTGATAGTGAGGTAATTTCATTATGCTCATCATTTCTTGCTCCTGAACCCACTTCTTATTTTAACATCTGGTTATGCACAGGATCTTGAGTTTACGCTCCCAGCCAAAGCAATCCAGTACTATTTGGCTGGTCCCAAGCCTGCTCTAGGGTTTGATGCACCAAACTTAAAGGAATTCATGAAAACTCCTGTGACTTTGGATTCAGTACCCTTAAAGGCACTCATGAGGACCCCTGCTGCTTCAGCCGCTGCATTTTTAAGAGGAAAAAGCAAAAGGAAAACATCTGACAATTTTCTCTTACCCAAGAAACCAAGGACCAAGAAAGCCAGATTATCTCCTAAGGCATGAATCTTTTCATTTTCTTATCAGGTTAACAACCTCACTTAGCAGTAAACCTGACCACCTCTACATTCATTACTTCCATTGCAGCCACAAGTCGAAATTCCCACACTGGGCAATACCTCAGCGCCTGTAGAACCAGCCCCTGAAGTTTCTACTGAAGATGAAGAAATCCATGATAGCGAAACTTTAGAGACTCATGAAGCTGAAGGTTTAAAAGCTCACAAACCTGATGAGACCATAGGTAACATCGTTCAGCCAATTCCCTTTTTTCTCTTTTTTCTAAATAACACCTATTTCTTATGCTCATTATCATTTATTTTATTGAGAATAGATGAAATCTTAGATGAACTGGCAAGGGAAACTTCTCCTGATCAAGCTCCAAACCCGTCTCTTCTAAACCTTCAGTCAAGTTCTCCAGCAAGCCAGGGTATAGCCCATCCTGATGATCAATCAGCTCAACAAGTAATGCCTTGTCTCACACTATATTTTAGCAAAATTACCCAATCGGCTAACACCTTCTTTCTTCCCCTTTCTTTAGAAGAACATCACTAAACCGACCACCAGTTACTCCTTCTCTATTGAGGACTACATCATTGAGAAAGACAAAGAGATTACTTCTCATCAAACCTTATCGCTGGAAAATCAGGCTCGGCTAAAAGAGGTGATCATTCTGCTGAACAAGGACACCATTAGTCTGGTTCAGGATGCAGATCAGATAAAAGACCTCCTTGAACTTATTGATCAAGATATCCCCTCTGCTCTCAAGGCCCCCCTAGAATCTACAGCCCATCTTGATGACCACTTTGCTATGGTGAGAAGGGCAACCAAGAACATATCTTCGAGGGCTACTCTGCAGAAGGATAGATCTTTGAAAAAGCTGGAGATTAAAGATCTTCACTCTCATATCCAGACTACAAGAAATTCTTTGACAACCTTGGAACCTGAACTAAAAGCCATGGAGGATGAAAAAAGCAGACTAGAAGCTCAACTAGCCGAACTGAATGCCAAAATTCAGTCTCACAGGGCCCATATAGCTAACTTGCCGAAGAACATAGAAGCAACTTCACTAAAGATAACTTCGATCATCAAAGAAGATCAGCAAATCAAAACTAAGTTATCCAACATCCAGAGCTCTGAAGATGAGGATCAGAAAGTGCTAGATAATGTTAGCCGAATCAGGACTGAAGCCATAGAGGCAATCAATCAGCTTCTGAACAAGTAGACATTGGGCTTGTAATAAACTCAAGTGCGATACCCTCTGTCCTTTAACTAATCAACTTCGTGTTTATTTATTTGAAAAAGCAATCGGCCTTTTCCCCTTAAATTACTCAATTAGAATGTAGCCGATTGTCTCCATTCTTCCAATAGCCGAACGAATCCAATTTAAATATTGTGAGGGTATAGCCGAACAATGTTGGCTCCAACAAATCAGGGAGATAGTCAAGCGACGTTCGGTTTAACCCATGCCTGGCCCAGCCCAGTAGTGGCCCAGCTGAAAGGGAAAAACCCTACTCCACCGTTCGGCATTCTTGCCCCACAACCCCGTGGAATTCGCCATGATCCTTCGCTTTGGCTTATAAATAGACCCTTCCGTTAGCCTTCATCGCTATCTCCGCTTTAGCGTTCTCACATCCGTCTCCTCCACTTCCTTCGTTTGATTCATTCCAGAAGAAAACCCTAACCTTCATCAAAGCAAATGACGAATAGTGGCAACCGTGGCAAGCGTCCTGCCGACGGAGAGGCTGAAGGAAGCAGAGCATCGCGCTGCCGGCATCGTGGGTACGATTCAGCTTTTTGCCCCCCTTGCAATTTCCTTGTTCATCTCTTAGTTTCGATTTTTCCTTCCTCATTCATCAGGATAAGGGTCATCAGCTCCAGCCGATATCATCTCCTTCCTCTAGCGACAGCAGCTCAACCGGGGAACTCCATCATCCGGCTCTTCCGGATCTTCCAGCTCTTCAAGCTCTTACCATTCCAATCCTTGGGGCCCGGTGGAACCAACAGATGCACACCATCCATACTCTCACGAGGAGGCGCTCAAGTTTCGCCAGGAGAGGGACGAAGCCCGAGAGGAGCTAGGCGACGTCTCCAAGAAATTCGGCATCGATCAAGCCGAATGGGAGGACCAGCGGAAGCAACTCTGTGACGCCATCACCAGTTTGATATCCTCATTTGGTTTTATCATTCTGGCTTCCCTTACTTGCTGATCCATTTTTTTCTTTTCTGCCTAGCTCTTTCTGCAGAGAATGACCGCCTGAAGGCAGCGGCGAACAAGATCGCCGACAAGGTGAATGCCCAAGGGGAGACATCCGAGGCACGCCTTGATGCTACGGACGGCCGCATTGATCAGGCCGTCATCCAAGGTGTGCACCTTGGCGCTTCTCTCGGTCTGGCGGCAATGACCTCCTGAACCAATGAGGACTACTCCTTCCAGCCAGTCGGTTTCGCTGGAGGACGCCCAGATGAGATTGACGACATAGACGAGCGTCTGGAGGCCTACGATGATCATGCCGCCGCCCTTGCCGAATCCACAAACCCTCAGTCCGTCCTCAACAAGTTATTTGAGGAGTAGTTTGTATTAGGATGGACTTCTATGAATAATCTCATCTTTTGGAAGAATACTTATTTCTTTGATTCTTTTCGATAAAATTCTACCTGCGACTATCATAAAAAATGCTGAAAACACCCCAGCCTTGCATAAACATTCTTGTGCTAGAGGCGATGCAAATTGCATCGGCTATTTTCGGTCTTATTTATTTTTAGGCTAAAGACGATTTTCCCTTTATCGGCTTTTCTGATCTACATTCATAAACCAACCTCAACACTGGGGTAATATCTCTTAAGAAATCTTCCATTGATAGCTCTGGTAAACTCCTCTCCAAATAAAGTTTTCAATATGTATGCATTGCCAGGTACACATTCTACTATTCGGAAAGGACCTTCCCAATTTGGAGACCATTTGCCGAACGCTCTATCCTTTGTTCCAACTGGCAATATAGTTTTCCAAACCAAGTCTCCTTCTGTGAATTGCTTCAGCCTAACCCTTTTGTTATAATACTTTGCAACACGTATTTTATTTTTCTCAATATTTTCTAATGCCCTGAGACAAATCAAATGTAGATCTTCCAATTCATCCATCATTAGATTCTTATAATCTTCTTCCACCAATTCTTTCTGTAACACAACTCGCCTTGATCCTGACCGTAATTCCCATGGTAACACAGCATGATGCCCATAAACCAGTTCATAGGGAGATGTTTGAGTGGACCCATGACAAGCCATTCGGTAAGCCCACAATGCTTCATTAAGAACCAAGTGCCATTTCCTTGGTTTTTCATCAATCTTCTTCTGGATGATTTTAATCATAATCTTATTTGATGCTTCTGCCTGACCATTAGCTTGTGCATAATAAGGAGAAGAATTATACAACTTAATCCCCATACTTTTGGCAAAGTCACAGAATTCTGAAGAAGTAAACTGAGTTCCTTGATCAGTTGTTATAGTCTGAGGAATCCCGAATCTGTGAACTATATGTTCCTTAACAAAACTGATCATATTCTCTGACGTTACCT
This sequence comes from Miscanthus floridulus, assembly GCF_019320115.1. Lineage (NCBI taxonomy): Eukaryota > Viridiplantae > Streptophyta > Magnoliopsida > Poales > Poaceae > Miscanthus > Miscanthus floridulus. The sequence continues at coordinate 70,323 of NW_027097641.1, read as the reverse complement.
TCTTCAAAGGGATAGCTTCAACCCACTTGGTAAAATAATCCGTGGCCAAGAGTACAAATTTGTGTCCCTTACTAGAAGGAGGATTGATCTGACCAATTAAATCTATACCCCATCCTCTGAACGTCCAAGGCTTGATTATAGGATTCATAGCAGATGCTGGAACTTTTTGAATATTGCCGAATTTTTGACAATTGTGACACCCTTTGTAATATTCAAAACAATCTTCCAACATAGTTGGCCAAAAATAACCAGTTCTCCTAATTATCCACTTCATCCGATAAGCTGACTGATGTGCACCACACAATCCTTCGTGAACCTCATACATCACTTTCTTGGCCTCTTCTTGACTTAAACATTTGAGCAATACCCCATCGATGGACTTGTAATATAACTGATCATCAAGAAACACAAATTTGAGAGCTTTGTACCTGAGTTTTCGGGAAACCTTTTGAGATGGATCTTTCAGATAATTGGTAATTTCGTATCTCCAATCACCATCTACTCGATCAGTATTTAAAACACCTTCTTCTATAGCAAAAAACTTCCCAACTCTCTCGATATCCAGAAGCAGCTTGAGCTAACTTATTTGCTTCTTCATTGTACTCTCTAGGGATATGATGCAAGGTCACCACCAGAAAATTCTTCAAAAGTTCTCTACACTCCTCATAATATTCTCTTAACACATTGTTCTTGCATTCATACTGACCATTCAGTTGATTAATCACCAACTCAGAATCCCCAAAGATTTCAACAGCAACGGCCTTTACTTCTATAAGAAGCTGAAGCCCTCTAAGCAACGCTTCATACTCTGCTTGATTGTTAGTAACATGAAATTCAATAGGAACTGCATACTCAAAAGCTTTTCCTTGTGGGGAAATCAAAAGAATACCAGCACCGCCACCTTTGTTACAAGATGATCCATCGAAGAACAAGGCCCAAGGCACAATGTTTATCGCTTCAACAGAAAGATCCCGATGTTGGGTAATAAAGTCGGCAATAATTTGACCCTTTACCGCCTTTGCCGATTCATACCTTAAGTTAAATTCTGACAATGCTAAAATCCATTTGCCAATTCTTCCATTCAAAATCGGCATTGATAGCATATGTTTGATTACATCAAAACTAGAAACTACCACGCATTCAGAATTCAACAAATAGTGCCGAGATTTGGTACATGAGTAATACACACATAAGCAAAGTTTTTCTGTAGCCGAATACCTTGTTTCTGGGTCTAGTAGCTTTCGGCTAAAATAAGCTATGACTCTTTCTTTTCCTTCAAACTCTTGCATAAGGGCCGATCCTATCGTTAGACTATTGGCCGCCACATACAACTTAAAAGGCTTGTGAAGTTGTGGAGGTACCAGCACAGGTGGTGCTTTCATATATTACTTGATCTCATCAAAAGCCTTTTGTTGTATGTCACCCCATACAAATTTTTGATCTTTCTTGAGCTTTAATAAAGAGGAAAAAGGTAAAACTCTCTCTGATAGATTGGATATGAATCTTCTTACAAAGTTGATTTTGCCTAACAATGATTGTAATTCTGTGAGATTGGTTGGCGGCACAACTTTGTCTATTGCTTCCATGCTCTTTTTCCCAACTTCAATTCCTCCTTTATGAACTAAAAATCCCAAAAACTCACCGGCTGAAACTCCAAAGGCACATTTGTTTGGATTCATCTTCAAGCCATGCTTCCTTGTGCACTCTAGAGTCTTTCTTAAATCGGCCAAATGTCCTTTATGATTTCTAGACTTAACCACCACATCATCGATGTAGATCTCTATAATCTTGCCGATCAGCTCGTGAAAAATATAATTCATAGCTCTTTGATAAGTTGCACCGGCATTCTTTAACCCAAATGTCATGACTATCCATTCAAACAAACCAATATGACCAGGACATCTGAAAGCTGTTTTCGAAATATCTTCTATTGCCATAAAAATTTGATTATAGCCAGCATTACCATCCATAAAACTAATGACTTCATAACCTGCTGCTGCATCTACCAGTAAATCGGCAACTGGCATTGGGTAACCATCCATGGGAGTAGCCTTATTAAGATCTCTGAAATCTATGCAAACTCTCATTTTTCCATTTTTCTTGTATACCGGTACTATATTTGAATCCACTCTGCATACTTGCATGGCCGAATGAAGTTTGCTTCTATTAATCTTTCAACCTCCTTCTTCACATCGGCCAATACTTCCTCTTTGTATATCTTCCGTGGAGGTTGTTTATAAGGACGAAATCCAGGTTTAATGGGTAATCGATGCTCAACAATGGAACGATCCAATCCAGGCATTTCCGTGTAATCCCAAGCAAAACAATCTTTAAAACTCTTTCAACAGACCTATCAACTTTGATTTATATTCTAGGTCTAACTTTGCACTAATATACATCGGCCTTGGCTTAGAACCGTCACCAACATTAATTTCTTCCAACTTATCAGCCAACATAAAACCACGTCCCAACTTTCCTTTGTTGCCATCGATAGGATTTCCCATTAAAAATTGCTATGAGAGCCGACTGCTTGAATCGGCTGTTGGCCCTCGCTGAAAACATTTACAGGACCTTCTTTCCACACTTTTTTAGAGAAACAATCGATGCCCTCATATTCCCAATAGGTAGATTCTGTGGCAGCAACACTTACCGAATTATCAGCATGTACAACTTCAACATCATCTCTAATCCATTGAATGAGAATTTGATGCATAGTTGAAGGAATGCAGCAATTAGCATGGATCCAATCTATGCCCAAGAGTAGACTATATGCCCCCTTGCCATCAATGACAAAAAAGGTAGTAATCAGAGTTTTCGACCCAATAGTCAACTCAACATGGATGGCACCTCGGGTATCGGAATGATTGCCAGCAAAGTCCCTAAGCACCATGTCAGTTTTCAAACAATTCTTCATTAGTCATCCCAAGCTTTCTGAAGGTAGTATAAGGCATGATATTGATAGCAGCCCCTCCATCGACAAACATCTTAGTTAAAGGCTTGCCATTGACATATCCTTTCAAATAGAGTGGTCTCAAGTGACGATTCTTGATTGGTTTGTCAAAAACAGCTTGCTGTGTTAATACAAGCTGAGCCATCAAATCCTGACATTCACTTTCATCAAAATCAGAGTACACCTCTTCTTGGACATCTTGGCTTTCGGGAGCTATAAACTCTGATGGGAGGAAGAAAGCCATTGTAAGCATTAGCCGAAGGACCACACCCATCAGGCTTCCTTTTAGGACGCCATATTTGCTTTGTTTCGGTAACTTCCTGTTCCAACTCCCTATTCCTCAACCGGTTGAACTCTTCTTTTCTGACTTTTCCTTAGGCCCGGAGGACACCACTGTCCTTTTTGCCATACGTATCTATAGAAGTCAGCTTCTTCATATTGCACTCTATCATGAATCCAACCTTGACCTGCAACTCTTTTTCTTTGCTGATTCTCAAAATCATCTATTTTTAAGCGCCGATCATCTTCAGGAACCTTTGTTCCAAGTCTTTCATAGACGGGACGGCGGTTGACTCGAGATTGCCTATACTCAGAGTACTGAGCACTACACTCCAGACAATTATTTCTTGCAGGCAACCTCAAGCCTTCATTCCAACAATGCCTAAAGAATGAACAACCCCAATGAGACTGCTCCTGTTCTGTCATGTGTTCTTCTTGCTCCCTTCGGTATACCTCTTCCTCATACCTCCGGCACTCTTCCATGAACCATTGCTTCTTACAATATTCCTTCTCTTGTTCTCTCTGTCACTTGTTTAGTAAAATACATGACGTAACTCTAGGCTTGGAAGTTTGACCTTTCTCGGTTCGGCTATTCTGAAACCGAACTCGTTGCTGTAGCTCTCTACTGGTGACTTGCCGATCAGGGTCAACAGCATCACTCTCCTTTGCTCTATCAGAAGTCAACACCTTCACTTTGCCTTTACCTTTGAGATCATTGGCAGAGACCATATTCACAGAGAAAGAAATCATATTTTGTGGAAAAAGCTGATCATCAATTTCATCTTGCCATCAAACCTCAAATGTCCCTCTTGGATAGCTTTCTGGATTCGTATTCTAAACACTCAGCAATCATTGATAGAGTGAGAATTAGTGTTATGGAAGCCACAATACTTTTTGTCTTTCACTCCTCAGGACGTAGCATAGGATGTCCTTCTGGCAGCTTGAGGCGTCCTTCCTTATCAACAATGCAAAAAGTCTGTCTGCCTTAGTAACATCAAAATCATAGGTCCCTTTTGTTGTTTCAACCAGCGTTGACTAACTTGAGTGGGTTCCTTTGCCCAATTTAACTCAGCTGCAGCTATCTCATCTTCATCAATATACTCAGTCGCTTCATCCAGAAAACCATTGATACACCTCATTAGTGGCATTGTTTCTTCTGAAAGCGATTATCTCTCCTGAATCCTTGGGCTTGATTACTCATAGCTGCTAAACGTTGCAAGTTGGCCAAGATCATCAAACTCTAAACCAAACAACTTCTCCCTTATATTCGACAACATTCCTGCTACAGCTATTCTAGGTAATTGATCATCTGGTAAATTTAGAGAATAACACATATTCTTGGTCTCCCTAAATCTGCGAAGATATTCCAATGGTGTCTCATTTGTTCTCATCCTCAGACTCATGAGATCAACCAACTTCTTCTCATTAGTACCCGTATAGAAATATGAATGAAACTTCTACTCTAGTTCTGCCCACGTGCCAATGGAATGAGCTGGTAGAGACATGAACCATGTGAAAGCTGGTCCTGTAAGAGACAAAGGAAAATATCAAATCCTCCAAGCTTCATCTAAAGCAGCTTCTCTAAGCTGCATTAAGTACCGACTGACGTGCTCTATGGTACTAGTATCATCTTGACCAGAAAACTTGGTCAAATCTGTTGGAGGCTTCACCCTTGGAGGTAACGCCACTCTGTTGTACCATTCTGGATAAGGAGACTTGTATGAATAGGATTGATTCTTTGGCTTCAAGCCGAACTGATTTTGCATCATATCAGCCATCCTATGCATCAAAACATCAATGCCTGGATCCTGATTTCCTTGTACTTGCACTCCAGAAGACAATCCTGAAACACTTCTATACCCTGGATTTGGCACAGCATTGATAGCACTATAATTAGTAAATTCTTGATACCCATCTCCATACATATTCTTCTGCAATCTGTTTGATGCTGGAGAAACTCTATGAGCTGAAGGTGGCACTTCTCCTGTGGTACCAAATGTCACCTGGCCATAGGTGGGATGTGATTGCTTTTTAGTGTGAGTCAATCCACCTATATTTGAAGGCGACGCTACTTCTTTTCCAACAGGCTTCTCTTGATGCTTTGGAACATTGAAAAGCGTCGGCCCACTGAGTGGTCCAACATTTTCTTCGAAATATTTATCAACCATTGGACCAAAAGTACGGATCATGATTGCTCGAAAGGTATTCAGAAAAGCTGTGTGATGGTTTGTCATGGTTTCTCCCATAGCTTTATAAACCAGGGCTGCCATCTTCTGAGCATCCTCCTCTTTAGTGTAATCAGTTTGATGCGGAAGAAGAACCCTTGGCATTGACTGCTTTTGAAACACTTTATTGCTCTTGTTTTTTGAAAAAGACATCAAGCACTTTCATTAGTATTGCTCACATGCTTGTAGCACTAAATCCCTGTAATTATCTGGCAATTCTGTCATGCTCACATCTAGAACATGATCATTGTTGATCTCAGACGCCATCTTGAACTAACAGGTGGTCCCACCAGGCGTGCCAAAAAGTGTGTTGACACAAAATGTGACGCACTATGCCTCACACACAGCAAGCCGAAAAGCGTGGCTTCAATCGGGTTCCCAGGTACTTCACGATTTGGAAGCGTGCCAGTTAGTTTGACCTGAAAAAATAACAAGGGATAGAACAATTAAATGTCAAACCGGAACATGTCGGGTAATACCAGACAGTTCCACATATATGGCCCTGAAGCCACTTACAACGACATACAGCTATAGAGAGCTGTCTGCCAACAAACTCATAGATCATTCAGCTAATCGTAAGATGAATGCACGTAAAGACCTAACTGCCGAATGCATTTGCATGGGAAGACATGTTTGAACAAGTGAAATTAATTATGAGTTAATGCATAACCAAGCTCGGCAGTCCAGCCGAATTGGGGTCCATGAGGAAGGAACGTGCAAATAAAAAACGATTAAACTAATCTAAAACCTGCATCTGCCGCACGACACCTGGTTTCGTTAAAGCTTAAACGTGATTAACATGCATGAACCCGTAACACGTGACAATCTAGATTAAAATAATTCAGCCATTGTGAGCGTATTATCTATTTGCAAAGGTAATATGAAAAGCAATGATCGTTGAAGCACGAATAAAACCATAAGAGAAAAAAGAGAGCCGAACAATGTCAATCTAGATTGGGCAGAAGTGTGTTACAAATATATAAAATGTTTAAAACATGCAACACTGGATAACTTAATGAATCTATTTAGATTTGCCATATCTAATAGAGCTGATAACTATCTTGCTTTCACTAAGCATATTGAGCAAACGCCTGCCGCACGGTATTTACTCATAAACAAAGCATAAGCAAAGACTTCTTGATTGTCAAGCAAAGATCCGTCGCACGATCATTGAAAACAAACAAGACTACTTGCATCACGTCTAAATCCACCGCATGATACTAAACATGATAACAAGGTTGTCGGAACTTACGGAGGTCGATAGATCGATGACTCCTCTCGAAGAACTCGACGACACGACAAAAGGACTCGAAAGTTGGCACGGGGCCGGTTGTATTGATTTGGTTGTGAACCCTTATTACAATGGTCAAGGGTCAATATTTATACCCTAGACAAAACACGAGTCCTAGAGGACTACGATTTACAAAGGAACTTCTAAACAAACTTGGAAACTTACGATTCCTTACCCTAAACTTTTAGATTCCTTTATTATTACAACTTTCATCTTTCCAATCGGCCTTGCCTGCCATCTTTTGTTTTCCCGAATGGAGTCACCGCCTTCTGAAGTAACCGACCGCACAAGCATTTAGCCGACCGCCTATTTTGTTTGCCGAACACCCTTCTTCCCGCATGTGGGTCCACCTGTCATCCTCCAGAATCAACCAAAATCCAGTGTTAACAGTTACTTATCATGAGGCAGTAAATATTGCAATTGCTTCAGAGTCAAAGTATCGGCAGCATAAGGAGCTCAAAAAGAAAAAGAGTATGCCGTTTGGATCTTTTGGGGGAAATCAGAAGAGGCAATGGGTGATTTATCATCTAGTACATCATAATCGTCCTCCTTATCATCCACCACAGTCTCAAGCCGGGCAACAGTCAAATGTCCATCCTACTATAACCTACCTGAATTCACAGTCGACTAATGCTCCTGGTGGCAATGCTCCAACGTCCTAGGGTCACAACTATCCGTGTTACAATTGTGGAAGGACTGGTCATTTCTCCAAGGAATGTCCATATCCTAGGTAGGCTAATCAAAATTATCAGAAGGTCCCTGCCAATCAACAACAGGGTCAGGCACCAAACAAGAACCCCAATCAGAATGCTCAGAAGGGCAAAGATGAGAGGAAGACAGGATAGGTGTTCTATATTCAAGTTGGAGAAATTCCGAAAGGGGAGCCAGTGATGATGGGTATGTTTCCTGTTGCCAATCACCCTGCAGTTATACTTTTTGATTCTGGCGCATCTCATTCATTCATCAATAGAACATTTGTCATGAAGTATGAAATTTCAATTGGGACAACAAAGGAAAGTTTCTTTATACAGTCGCCCGGGGGACATCTGTGTACTAAGGAAATGGTATACCAGGTACCCGTAAACCTGGGTGGGCATATTTTTCCCACTACCATGATTATCCTTAAGGATCAGGATATAGATGTAATCTTGGGAATGAATTGGATGTATCAGCATAAGGCTGTTATAGATGCTTTGAATAGGACATTAAGGGTGACTTTGCCTGACAGTAATTCTCAACTTCTCATCCAACTTCCAACCTTAAGAAGATCAGTGGGCAAGATTTGTGCAACTGTTGTCAAAGAGATTAGAGATATTCTGGTAGTGTGTGAATTTTCGAATGTGTTTCCTGAAGATTTACCTGGTCTACCACCTGATAGGGATGTTCAGTTTAACATAGAGTTGCAACCTGGAATAGCTCTAATTTCTCGGAGAGCTTATAGGATGCCACCTAAGGAGTTAGCCGAGTTGAAGACTCGGTTGCAAGAATTGATTGAGAAGGGGTTTATCCAACCTAGTTCATCACCTTGGGGATGTTCGGCAATTTTTGTGAAAAAGAAAGATGAGACCCTGAGGTTATGTGTCGACTATCGTTCGTTGAATGAAGTGACCATCAAGAATAAGTATCCATTACCTCGGATAGATTTGCTTTTTGATCAATTGGCTAAAGCCAAAGTTTTCTCCAAGATATATTTGAGGTCAGGATATCATCAAATCAAGATAAAGCCTAAAGATATTCTCAAAACGGCATTTACCACAAGATATGGATTATATGAATACTTGGTAATGTCTTTTGGTGTGACAAGTGCTCTAGCTCATTTCATGTATCTGATGAATTCAGTATTCATGCCTGAGCTAGACAAGTTTGTAGTGGTGTTTATTGATGACATCCTAGTATATTCCAAGAATAAGAAAGAACATGCGGAACATCTCAGAATTGTTCTGACCCGCTTGAGAGAACATCAACTATATGCCAAGTTCAGCAAGTGTGATTTTTGGCTTAAGGAAGTACAATTTCTTGGACATGTCTTGTTAGCTAAAAGAGTTGCAATTGATCCAAGCAAAGTGAAGGATGTGCTTGATTGGAAACCGCCAACCACAATTCATCAAGTTTGGAGTTTTCTAGGTTTGGCAGGGTATTACCATCTGTTTATTCTAGATTTCTCTAAAGTATCAAAGTCCATAACTAAATTGTTGAAGAACCAAGTTAAGTTTGTCTGGTCATCTGATTGTGAAGAGGCTTTCCAGACTTTGAAGAGACTATTGACTACTGCACCAGTATTAGCCCAACAAGATATCAAAAAGCCGTTTGATGTTTATTGTGATGCTTCAGATATTGGTATTGGATGTGTGTTGATGCAAGAAGGCCGAGTCATTGCTTATGCATCTAGGCAACTTAAGCAACATGAAGAACACTATCCGACTCATGATCTGGAGTTAGCAGCTGTGGTTCATGCTCTGAAGATTTGGCGGCATTACCTACTTGGTAATACGTGCCATATTTATACAGACCACAAGAGCTTAAAGTATATCTTTACTCAGTTAGAGTTGAACATGCGATAAAGAAGATGGTTAGAACTGATTAAGGATTATGACTTGGAAGTACATTATCACCCTGGTAATGCAAATGTGGTTGCAGATGCCCTCAGTCATAAAAGTTATTGCAATTGTCTGGCAGTGAGAATAATGGGTTTGACTTTATGCCAAGAGATGGAAAAGTTGAGTATAGGGGTGATTCAACAAGGAAGTTTGACCAATATAACTGTTGAAGCCACTATTTGAGACCAGATTATCGCTGCTCAGAAGGAAAACAAGGGTATAGCCCATGTCAAGGAAAGAGTCAAGAATGGAAAAGCGGAATGCTTTACAATAGCTGATGAAGGTGTGCTATGGTTCAAGGATCGCCTGATGGTACCAAAAGTTCCTGAGTTGCGGCAGTCAATTCTAGAAGAGGCACATGCTACTAGGTTATCTATCCATCCAGGAAGCAACAAGATGTACCATGACTTGAAGCAAAGATTCTAGTGGACTAAAATGAAAATAGAGATTGCTAGATATATAGCAAAGTGTGATACTTGTCAAAAGGTGAAAGCTATACATTTGAGGTCTGCTGGTGAATTACAACCATTACCTATTCCATCTTGGAAGTGGGAGGACATAAGTATGGACTTTATTGTTGGTCTACCCAAGACATCCAAAGGATTTGACTCAGTATGGGTTATTGTAGATCGACTCACTAAGTCAGCACATTTTCTTCCTGTTAAGACTATATATCCTACGATCCAATATGCCAAGATGTATTTAGCAAGAATCATGAGCTTATATGGAGTACCAAAGACCATAGTGTCAGATAGGGGTACACAGTTTGTCTCTAGCTTTTGGAAACACCTACATGCTTTGTTAGGTACCAAACTTCTGTATAGTACAGCTTATCATCCCTAGACAGATGGTCAGACTGAAAGGGTCAATCAAGTACTTGAAGATATGTTAAGATGTTGTGTTCTTAACTATTCCAAAAAGTGGGATGAATGTCTGCCTTTGGCCAAGTTCTCATACAACAATAGTTATCAGGAAAGCATTAGAATGGCTCCATTTGAAGCACTCTATGGTCATAGGTGCAGAACATCGCTGAGTTAGTCTGAGCCTAGAGAAAGAAGATTCTTTGGGGTTGACCTTGTGAAAGAAACAGAAGACAAGGTTAAGCAAATACAAAGTAATTTGAAGATAGCTCAATCCCGACAAAAGAGTTATGCGGATAGACGACGTAGACCATTGGTGTTTAACAAAGGAGATTTTGTATATCTAAAAGTATCACCAATGAAGGGAGCTACCCATTTTGGTGTTAAAGGCAAGTTGGCACCTCGATATATTGGACCATATCAAATTTTGGAGAGGTATGGAAAAGTGGCATATCGCTTGAAATTACCTGAACATCTCGCAGCTATGCATGATGTGTTCCATGTTTCTCAATTGAAGAAGTGTCTCTGAGTGCCTGAGCAGAATGTTGAGGTTGAAGGAGTGGAACTTCAACCAGATTTGACTTATTCTGAATATCCTATCCGAGTTTTGGATCAGAAAGATCATGTTACTCAAAGAAGGACAATCAAGTTCTACAAGATACAATGGAATCAACATTCAGAAGAAGAAGCTACTTGGGAATCAGAAGATTACTTATTAGAAAATTTTCCAGAGTTTCTTGCGTCAATATAGAATAATGTTAGTTAAGCTAGGTTGATACAAATTGTGTTTTGTAAAGGGACCTCAACTGTTTTATGGATAGATCTTGTATGTGTTCTCGTGACACATTTCCTTTTCCATTACTTACCCTATGGCTTTGAATCTCGGGGTGAGATTTCTTTTAGGGAGAAGGATTCTAACAACTCGGGTGTTTAAATACTAAAACCTAACATGTCATTATATGCATTGCAAAGCATTTGACATTTGGTGAAAACTTTGAGATGCATACACTAAAACAAGTTTATATTTATGTGGTATGTGTTGAATTGTATTGTTTGACTCAAGTTCAAAGTTTGTTTGGATTTTGAATTTTCGAGAAAACCCTGATTTTCAGCATTTAAATCCTACCCTAAAAACTCATTTCAAAATCTAAGCATATTTTGGGGTTGAGCCCAAAAGCAAAAGTGTAGAGCTTGTCAAGTTATACAAAGTTTGTTTTTGGAGTTTTCAAAGTTGTTATGAAAAATTTGAAGTAATTCAAAAAGGCGTAAATCGTTAAATATTCCCTATTTGAATTCAAAATTTCATTTCAAAATATAAACCGAATTAGGGGGTGGTTATAAAAGCAAAGTTGTAGAACTTTTGATTTTGAACAACTTTTATTTTTGGAGATTTTTGAGTTGTTATACAAAATTGGGAGTAATTTGGAATTTACAATGAATGGCAAATTTGTAATTAAGGTGAACAGTGGCCGCCGCTCTTGCTACACCGCCGGCGACCTTCGGTTTGCTTCCAGGCGCGGTCGTGGCCGTCTTTGGCGTTGCGCTAGCGTGGTGAAGGCCACAGCGCAGCTTCCTTTTGCTTCTAAGCCGCGCTATTTAGCCTGAGTCGCAGTCGCCGTCGCTCTTTCTTCTCCTCTGCTTTTTGCCGTCGCCACCGCCATAACTCCGGTGAGCTCTCACCGTCGCTTTAGCGCACTCTAGCCACTACAAAGCTTGTCATAGCTCCGCCTGCTACTTGCGCACCCAACCAACCTGCTTTTGTCACTTGTCTTCGCTAGAAACTCGCGGTGCGCGCTCTTCTTCCTCGCGGCCGGGAGCGTCTCCGTCGAGCACGATTTGCCGTGGCTGGAGCTTCACGGTGCGTCTTTGTCATTGTTGAGTGTACCGTCAGCTTCGCCTTGCGCCTATGATACTTTATCACCGGTTGATTGGTCCTTTTGTCCACTGCAGTCGCCAGAGCATCACCATCACCGTCGTTTGCGCTGTCGTGGGTGTTGTACACGTCGACCCACCTCTCCGTTGCTCCTCCAGTCTTGATCTTTGCTCCAACGTGTTCGGGGTGAGCTGCTGATACTTCTCGTGCACTTTGTTCAATCGCTACCGGGCTCCTGTCACCAGTGTAGCACAGCCATGCCACCACGTCCGCCATGGCTGGCGTTGAGTTAGTGTAGAGCCGTAATCGGTGCAACTTAGGACGTCTGTAGGTGCACATAGTCGTGGGGAGCACGTTGGTGCATTTACCTTCGCCGGTAACCTCGTCGTCGATGAGTTATCGCCGGTCAGAGCCGTCGCCGCCGTGGTCAAAGCCTGAGGTTGAAGATGACATGTGGGGTCAGGCTGTCAGTGACTGTGTAGTTCATAAATGGATTTTTCTATTTTCAGGAATGAATGAATAGTGTCTGTTCTTGTTATTTTTGTGTAGATTTATTTAGAGCTCCAAAAATTATGAAACTTTTTGTGTGACTTCTTTGTGATGTATAGTATTTAATAAAAATATGAAATAATGTTTTTCAGTATATTTTGAATATGATGAAAATTGCTCAAATAATTAATAAATGGATTTCCATGATTTTTCTAGGCTTATTTAATTATTAAAAAATTATGAAAATTGTTTTGCCACTTAGTTATCATGTAATGAACATTTACAAAACTTTTGAGGTCAATTGGAACAAGTTGATTTATTTCATAATTCTTAATTAAATAATTAATTTATAAAAGCAAATAGTAACTTTTAATGATTTAAGTTTTGATTGAATTTTTGATTGAGTGATGTCCTTGGGTCATTAGTTGGTAATGATCTTTGGCAATTGATGTAAGTAGTACGAAAAAGATTTGGTTAGTTTGACTTGTAACTGTACCGCGAAGGAAAGTTGTATTCAAATTGTTAATTTTTGCATCCGTCATCGAGCATCATGTTTCGTATTCCGCAACATGTTAAACATGGCATTGTTACTATGTGTAGTGAATGAAAGTGAACACGTGGTAGTTAATCAAGTTACGGAGGAGGTTAATCCGTCTGTTGAGGTCAGATCGAATACTTGTGGAACGTCGTAGGAACCAGACTTTTCCATCAACGAAGGCAAGCCCCGGATACATTTAACCCAACCTTGTGTTTTACAAATCTTATCGCTTTTGCTTTTATATACTACATTAAGTGATTAGGAGTCAAGTGGAAACCTAATTGATGCATTACCAACCTTGTTTTGTTCCATATCTACCTTGTTACCAGTTTTAATTCATAAATACCTAGTTATGCTTAGTTATGCTTAGTCGGGTGATTACCTGTCACCTGAGAATTTTAAGTGAATCTTTGTTTACTTATGTTATCATGAGATATGAGCATGTGAAGTAATAAATCTAGACCGGGCGGACTCGGTGTGTGAGAGCCACAAGACATGGAGGTCTTGTGAGCGGCTTCGTTCCGCCTGTGTCGATTAAGGTCCGTCCATTGTTGAATTGCATGAAGTGAGGCTTTGTAGTACTAACCACATACTTCGGTAAGCCTTAACTCGGCTATTCTATTTTGAGAATGCCTACTCATGCACTGGGAGTGGAGAGATGGCGAGAGTAGCGTGTACCCATGTGGCCATGGGCTGAAATGGTGGAGTACTATATTCTCAGGTGGCACGGACCCGTTCTTGTTTTAGAGGATCCGAGAGTAGGTTGGTATATGTAGGTCGGGGGCCTACATATGTCGTGTGGTCTGGAATCGCTAGCTGGGTTTATAATCGGTTTGAATCGTCGTTGCTCCTCGGTTATGGAGACTTAACTCACTGTTCATCATTGTAGTATTAATAACTAAAACTTGAGGCTAGTTTGAGAAAGTGTTGGATATGAAGTTTCATGATCTCCATACGGATCATGTCAGCTTTGTATATAATTTTATGAAGTTTTAAATGTCGAATTAAAGAATTTTTATTAAAGAGCTTTTACGTAAAATAACTTTGATTATTGCTAAAGCCATACCTTGAATCCCTGAGCCTGCATTCCTGAGTTTATCAGTTCTTATTTCGGTTAAGTCTTGTTGAGTACTTTTGTACTCAGGGTTTGTTGACCCTTGTTGTAGGTGAGCCTCATGAGCAGATCTGTTTTGGATCATGTTGCATGACTATTGTTCGATCTGACGATGAGAAGTAAATGTGTGGTCCTTGGGCAGGACAGTTTTATTTTGTGTGTTTTGTTTATGTTAATTATGCCACTCCACTACTATTATGGTTTGTAATAATTATCGAACTTAGTTTGTAAGGTTTGAAACAACAGGTTTGTAAACTAAGTTATCATAAGACTTCCGCTATTTTACTCTGAGGTATATATTTGAATAAATGTTGTAATACTACAATGACTTTGTAATATGATCCTGCTCAGAAATCGTGGATGATTCGAGGTTCCTCGAGGACACTCGATAGTCTTCTTAAGTTACCTGGAACATATGTATAGATGTCAAAGGTCGTTGGACAGTGACAGGTGCATGTGGGCCCTATAATTTAGGAGGTTCTGCCACAGTATGGTTCCCCGAGGCTACAGGCCTACAATGAGCAGAGCAACCGCACTGCCCGCGAGGACACCCTCGACCAACTGGAGGAAGCCCGAGATGTTGCGCTGCTACACTCGGTAAAGTACCAGCAAGCCCTACGATGCTATCAAGCCCGGTGCATTCGAAGCCGAGACCTAAAAGTGGGTGACCTGGTGCTGAGGCTGAGGCAGAGCAACAAGGGCCGCCACAAGCTGACCCTGCCATGGGAAGGGCCGTACATCATCGCCCAAGTGCTAAAGCCCAGGACCTACAAGCTAGCCAATGAGACGGGCGAAATCCTCACCAACGCTTGGAACATAGAACAGCTACGTCGCTTCTACCCTTCAATTTCCAAGCATTGTATACATTGTTTCTCGAAATACAATAAAGAAGCGTTCTTTAGTTGTTCTAATTTTTTGAGAAACCCCCGAGCCCATCGATGGGGGATCCGCGTTACGATAACGCTATAAGGGAGACTCGGCTCTGCCTCTACAGAGGTGCCCACCGTGGGGCTCAAACAAGACTCGGCTCTGCCTCTGTAGAACCGAGCCTCCCTCGGGGGCTAGAAGGGGAGACCCCCCCAAGTCCCAGTCACCATTTTTTAGTCGTTTTTCAAAAAAAATTCTACACCAAACTCTCTCGCGTACTCTGACAAATTGATTATAAAAAACCTAAGGACCAAAAGTCTGTCTCAGGGCCAAAAGGTCGGTCGAGCCGCGAGACGGCCTACACCTCCGGGCTACGGCAACTCCCTCACCACCTTTTGCCCGAAGGGCAGCTTAGGCTCCGAGGAAGTTTTTTGCATGAGATATGTTCAAAGACGAGACAGAGGGCAGAGGCTCAGAAATACAATAAAAAATGATTAAAAAGCATATACACACAAGTACTTTAAAAGGCCTCGATGGCCACAAGCGTTATGGTACAATAATAAAAGTCCTAATCTATTTACATGGCCCCTTTGGCCTAGGTCAAAGCTCAGGGTCGCCAGCGTAGGCAATTGGCGTAGGAGGAACCACCTCCTCTTCGAACAACCTGGCCAGTGCCATGCTAGGGGCCTCAGCTGCCTCCACTAGCTTCATGACCTCCTCCTCGGCCTTCTCATCATCCTCAGCCATGACGTAACCATTGCTGACGGCCTCAAGGTCGATGTCAGCGTAGTGCGAGGAGACAATGTCCAGGGCACGCTTGACACCCGTATGCAGCGCCCCCTAAAGCTGTTCATGGACTCGACCGCTCAACACGATCAAGCGGCTCCTGAGGGAGCTGCCCGACTCGACCCCTCCGACCTCTAGGGCCTTGCAGGCGGTACGGGCGGCGCTCTGCAGCACATTGTGCTCCTGGATCTCGGCCTCGAGCACTACCTGCACTACGATGGAAGCCTCGGCTACCCGGGTGACCTCCTTCTCCAACCCTGCGCCAAGACAGGCGGGATGGGGTTAAACACGAAAGAAAAACAACCTGAACAGGGGCGCAAGCCTATGAGACTCACCCTCAGCTTTCTCCCTCTAGTTTCAGACCTCAACCTGAGAGGCCTCGGTAGCACTGAAGCCTCCCTCTCTAGCTCTGCGTCACATCGGGGAGTCAGGGGTCGAACGCAAGAAAAACAAATAAAGCAAGGGGCGCGGCTCAATAGGACTCACCCTCGGCCTTTTCCTTCTAGGCTAAGGCCTCGACCTAGGAGGCCTCGACCACCTTGATAGCCTCTACCAAGGCACCTTTTGTCAGTAGGTGCGCGCCCTACTCTGCCCCGAGCTACCCGGCGATGGCCTTGGTAGAGGCCTCCACTTGTTCAGCCCGGGACCTAAAGGTGTCCTGCTCGCTAGCCACTTGGGTCAACTCCTCCTCCAGCTCCTTGATCCACGCCGCCAAAGGGGCGGCCTGCTCCCGAGCCGTGGCTGCCTCGGCCTTCATATCAGCACAGCAAAGGCGGAGGTCCTCCACCTCCGTGCTCCGTGCTGACAGAAGCTCATTAGCATTGGTGAGTAGGTCCTTCTGCTGCTGGAGCTAGTCCTAGACGTCCCTCTCCCACCAGAGGAACATCGACTTCCCGAGGGACCGGGCCTCGAGCTCTTGGATAGGCAGAACAAACGTCAAGCACTGCGAGAAAACTCGAGAAAAAATGACACAGCATGAGGAAAGAAAGCGCGTACCTAGGCAACACCGGGTAGGTCGTCAGCCACGACGGATAGCGCTGTCCACAGCGACTGCTCTGCTAGACGGCGGTATTGCTCGAAAGAACCCCAGCGCCCCCCTCGGTCGCGTCCTCAAGGGCGAACAGAGGCTCCCCCTCAGGGTCGTCCCGGCTCCGCCACAAGACATGTGGGCTATCCCACCCGTGGGACTCAGGTTGTACCCAGACAAGGGCCAAGCTCCCCTCGCTAGAGGTCAAAGCTATTGCTCCACGGTGCTGGCTGCCTCGGCGTCTGCCACCTCCTTCCCTCGAGAAGTATCATCGGAGGAGATTGAATGAGCCTCCACCTCCCGGGCGCTCTCCTGTGACGGCGGTGGGTCTTGGACCGGGGGCGGTACTGAAGCTTTCCTCGCCTCTGTCTCTGCACCCTGGGCTGCCGTCTCGGCCGCGCCCAAGCCAGCCTCCGCCACCTCGGCCTCGGTGGCCCTGGAAGCCCTGGCCTCCGCCACCTCAGCCTCGGAGGTCCTAGGGGCCTCGGCATCGCCCTCAGTGGCCTCAGTGATTGAAGGCGCCTTGGCTTCACCTAGCTCGAGGGCCCTGGCCTCGTGGGGCGTAGGCGCCTCCTCCCCCACTGGCTTCGTGGCCGCCTCGATAACCTCTCCTTAGGCGACCGGCTCCTTTGGGTCGGCCCTGGCCGACACCGCGCCACGCTATATGGCAGCCTACACCTCCACCACCCATCAGGTGGTGGAGCTAGTGCTCACCTTAAGCGCCTTATGTGGCGCCAAGGCGGGCGCTTCTGCCTGACGCTTCCGGCTGAAGACAAAACACTCACAAGGTCATCATACGGCCAAAGAACGAGTGGAAGAAGCTGCAAACTCCACTGACAAAACACTTACCTCAAATGGGGACACAACAGCTTCTGCATTGCGTCCCTCATCCTCTACAACGACGGTGGCGGTGGCACAGCCCCTGAAACATCCTCAATTTTCCATGAAGGGAAAATCCACAGAATGAATTATAATATGATGAAACCAATAGTTGATTCCATCATATTATCATATATCAGTCAATATCACTATCATACATCATAAGATTACAAGATAAAAGGTATTACATCACTGAGGAACACACCTATTACAGAGTTAATCTAGCAGAAGTCTATCGAGTGAAGGCTCCTCCTTCACGGGCATCATCAGAGTTAGCATAGTGCAGCGTAGATTCCATCTTCGAACCAAACTTGAGCATAGGCGCGATACCTCCTAATCCTTCTAAAGTCAACACCTCTGAGAAGCAGGAAATCTGCACACCGCCAGATGTGTGCAGGCCATGGCCAGCACCGATGAGCTTTAGCTAAAAGAAAAACAAGGGATCTAGCGATCCTAATATTTGGCTGTGGTTTGCATCCTTAGTGCATGAGAAGTAAACAAACAATAATATATTAAAGATATCTAGTTTTGACACATTCCCATCCACCCACACTCACATCCATCCATATCCATCCACTAACCCATCCATCTCCACCATCACCACATCTCATCTTACACACTCGGGTCGACAGGCCGACTCCCTCTCGGCACTTGTCTCAATGGCCCACAGCCCCAAGGCTCACGACCGGTAATACCCCAAACCCTGGAGGGAGGAAAGAGGGACTCATCTCCTATCTAGTTTAAGTGAAACCTAGGAAAGGTCCATAGCTGACAAGTCAGCATATGTATCGATCGATCAACCATACACTCTGCATAGGTTTTACATACCCACAAGATTAGCCATCCTTAGAGTCTAGAATCTCCTAGGTAGAATTCCGGTCGCTTGCTAGCCTAGAATGATGCCACCCTACCTCTCAGCCCTGGAACATCCCAAGTCTAGTCTGGGATGGCTGATACTGTGAGTCGTAGATAGAGCCGGGGCTCTCCAGATGTCAAGAGCCAGGTCCACAAGGCCTCCTGAAGACTTGGAAGGGTGTGGGGAAAAACCACACGCCCCGTACCTCCTTGCACATGTTCGCCTAGCAGTAGTGGCATTGCTCTAACAAATAGTCCGATCGTCCCGCACCATATAGGGCGAGTGGGATGTAAGGATTCCCGGTGAGTCTGAGTACTAGTAAGTCCTTAGGGATTGACCAAGCCAGAATGTCTTCATCAGGGTTTCCATTTTACGTGCCACCATAGCACCTCCACCTTAGGCTCCTCCCATCATAGGTTCACACCCAAGGCCACCTCCAATTACCATTTACCCGCCACAGGTATTCCATATCCAAGTGCCCATGTAGCACCACATGGCAAGACTCACCCTAGGCTCATCGTTATTCCAGCTCGGTCGATGCAACCCTCACTCTCCACACACCCAAGGCACACACACAGCACGCTCATACACCACCGAGTCTGGCTTCCCAAGCTTTGGGGTTCACCACCAACATCACATCCCCGATATAATGCGAAGTGGAGTTAATAATAAGTATAGTGGTGTAATATGCAAGCAAGCAGGCAAGTCAGCATGTATAAGTGAGTGAATGCGCAAAGTAGGGTGTCGTGGTAGAGTGGGTTGCATCAGGGTGATAATGGCTCAGGTAGTAGCATGCATCAATATAATAGCAAATAATTAAATATAAAGCACTAGTAGTTCTAGATATTATGCAATGTCTAATAGGATTCTCTAAAAGAGAGTGCTGCCATGACACCTGCGATGTCGAGGTAGTAGTGGTACAAATCTTCGTTAGTTGATGTAGTCGATCAGCAAGGTCTCCTCTTCGCAGGGTCCTGTCGTCGATCACGTTCTCCTTCTCCATTGGGTTCCAATCCAACGTTGTCCTCGAGGCAATTACCTCCAAAACACACTCAAGGCAAGAGAACAAACAATATTCCAAAAAGGCGACAAGACCTAGAAGGAACACAAAGAGGAATGACTTGGCCCTTTCGACTGATGTCCGATCCATGGGCCAAAGAAACATGAGTGGTTGTTCACTAAGCACGGGCCTAAGTCAAGGCCTAGCCTGTACTTCCCAGGCCAGCTGTGGTTGACCTGTACAGCTTCAAGATAAATGGCCAAGACCTCAGCTCATCCTAAGCAAACACCATGGCTCATGGTCTTTTGATCCGGGCATCATAGAGATTGACGTGCATCGAAAGGAGCGGCTATACAATTTCGGTCTCTCTCAATCCGTATGCCATTGTAATTGATGAGGACCAAGAAAGGGTGGGGCAAGAGAGAAAGGTATGGCAAAGGTCTACTCCTTCCTATACACACGCCATGGCAAAGGACGAGGCTTCGGAAAGGAGCGACACACAAAAGGACACGAGTGCCCAATCCACTGGTAGGGTACCAAGACCTAGGTGCACTAAATGCACTAAGACACCCTAGGGTTCTTAGCGGTGCGGTTGTCACTGCAAGAACCACAGAAATGCTACGGTCCAATTGGGTACAAACATACAAGGGCTTAAGCACGAAAGAACCAAAAGAGAAGAACACGAGATTCGCCTTCCTTTGATCTACTCGCCCTAGAAGCCGACGAGAATCAAAGGAATGGAATCAAGAGTGCAATAAACACCAAACAAGCAAGGGGCTCAATCCACATCTTACTGGATTGACGAGGATTGAGAACCAAAGAGAGAGAAGAATGGAATCTGTACTCTTTCGACCAACTTGTCATGGAATGGACGAAGGTTGGAGAGAAGAGATACAGTCCCATGATCCAAACCAGCTCATAGGGCATCATGGCCGTGCAACTAATGGCACAATGTTATTCCCCCGATTCGCAGCAGTGCAGTTGTCACCGCTTAGACCCGAAGGAATGCTATGGTCAAGGTGGTGCAATCATATAAGGTGCCTAGGATAAACATAGGCAAAAAGAGGTAGAGCCTGATGGTCATGGCGAGGGGACTCATGGCCATGAGCTTATCCTACACGAGTTGGCATCCGTCTTCTACAATTATCATATCCCGACTCATCCACTAAGTTAGGCCACAAAGGGCTCATTGTGTGCGGGTGATATCCACACCAATGTTTAGTCCACAATGGTCAGGTCCTAGGGCTGAATCGGATTACTAATAATTGTAGTACGTCGGAGACAACTAAAAGCGAGGGAGCGAGTTATGCTCGCCATTATGGCCACGGTGGGGCGAACCCACGACCGAAATGGTCGAACGAGGTACTATCCCTCGACCGGCTTGAAGGCATGGTCCTTAAGCACAACATAAGAACAAGAATCCTAACAACCCAACATAAGAGCCAAGACACGACCACACAAATGGAGTAGCACATCTCCGTAGCAACGAGGGAACCTGCATAAGGGCATGGCATATGTAGATTTAGATAGGCATAGATCGTTGTTGACACCGTTTTTTGCACGTGTCAAAATAATCGGAGTGGACTAATCGGCAAGGGGAAAGTTATTGAATACTTTGATAGCCAATGAAAGCCAGTTTGTAAAAATGGTTGCCGATAGCTGGTGATGATCGATGGAAAGGTTGATTTGGACTCGGGAGTATGCCGATGAAGGAAGACTTGAAGACTACTGCCGATGAAACAGGGAGTATGCCGATGAAGGAAGACTTGAAGACTACTGCCGATGAAGCAGGGAGTATGCCGATGAAGGAAGACTTGAAGCCTACTGCCGATGAAATGGGGAGTATGCCGATGGGAAGGAGGATAGTGAGATTTCCATCGTAATTGAGGCGGACAGGGAAATAGATAGGAGTTGATTTCCTTTTCTGTATTTGTTAGGTTATGATTCGTGTAAGAGTCACGTGTTTCCTTAGATATGGGATTGGTGTCCTAGTTGTGTTTGGTTGTGTCTCTTTAGATCAGGGTATAAATATGGAGTAAGGGGCAATATAATAGAAGATATCAATCAATATCAAAACCAACTTTTACTCCTATTTGCATCTACTTACTTTTCGGTGACTTCGTCAACTTGCATATTTTTCTTTTTTACGAGTTCTCATTGATTCGGCGAGCTGCATCGCTTCAGTGCGACCTTCGACGATTCTCGAGTTCCACGTGAGCACCTCTTGGCCGCGACTTCCGGGCGTATCGCTGTTGTCAGGACCAAAGTGTTCGTATCTTCATCCTTGTCGATTAGCAGGTCAAATCGACTGGCACGCTTTGGATATCGATTCGGGTATTAGCCCTTTGTGTTTGCAGATCACTTTTGCATCAACACATCTTTTGGCACGCCCGGTGGGACACTTCAACCAATATGTTCAACTCCGAGATCGATCCAGGGAACATTATCGCAGTATCAGAAGATCTCAAGGAAGAACAGAGGCAGGCTATGGAAAAGGCTGTAGAAGAATACAAGCAGCTTTGTCTGAGATCGTTTAGCTTGAACAAGAGTGGACAAGTTATCCAGAAGCAAGATTTGCCGTTGCCTCGGCAGGTTACCTTTGACTCCAATCCTGGTAAACTTCAAGAGATGGTTAATTCTGTAGTAAATCATGCTTTGATTAATCATTCCAATGTGCTGTCCAATACTATTCATAATGCTGTGGTTCGAACTCTCAAAGAAGGACAAGCGGCACCACATTACGTTGGGCCTGCCTATCATCAACCAGAGCCGGCATCTGTCAAAACTCCATCGGCTCCTTCGGCCGTTGTGGGTACAGAAGCTACTTCCCCTCCAGTATTGGCAGGTTCACCTAATATTCAATCTACACCGATACAATCAGATCAGGTACTACCAGGAGGGCGAATTCAGCTTAATACAGATCTATCGGCATCAGCTATGTCAGGCCCTGTGTCTCAGAATAACCAGATTCCTACTAATTGGTGGGGATATGGCATGCCTCCAGAGTCATCTGCTTTCAATCCTAGATTACCTCAAGTATTTGATGCAGCAGGAAGAGCGCCTATATCATCGGCCGTTTCGCCGATGGCTCAAGTGCCTCAATATGCCGCGACTACTTCTGTACAACCAACTCCAGGAGGTTTCCAGATGCCTATGATTCAAACATTCAATTCAAGTCCATCGGCGAGCGTACTGCCGATGCAGCAGAAAGCCCCTGCTATGAGTCAAACTGGGGTTCAGTTCATGCCTCAAACCAGTTATAATTATCCAACAATATCAGCAAATTACCAGCCATCGGTAAGTTTTGTACCGATGAGTTCTAATAATGATTGGTCAGGACAGTTACCTGTTCAACATACAGTTCAGCGAAATCAGCAGGTTGCAGGGATTCAACAAGGTCATATGCAAGCTGGTTTCCAGAATCAAGCATCGGCAGCCCAGCCGATGAATCCTTTCCAACAGGTTAATGGACCACAAGTAACGGCAAATATGCCGATTGCTGGAGATCGTGGGCCACAAAGATATGTGGAGGGATGTCAGCAGGCACCTCCTGTAGAAATTCAACCAGTTCGTCAGCAGGAGGCTGATGCTTTTTGGGCCGATAAGATAGCAGAGATTATGAAGGATCAGTTTGGGATAAAGCCCAAGGTCAATACTTATTCTTATCGGACTCCATACCCTCCTGCATACGATTTAATTCCTCTCCCAAATCGGTACAAGGTACCAGATTTCACTAAATTCTCTGGGCAAGATGATACATCAACAATGGAACATGTCAATCGCTTCATTATTCAATGTGGAGAGGCAGCTAACAGAGATGAATTAAGAGTTCGATTATTTTCATCATCTTTGTCTGGATCAGCATTTACATGGTTCATTTCATTGCCACCAAATTCTATTATTACTTGGGTTGATCTAGAAAAACAATTCCATAAGTATTTCTTTGCTGGAATCCATGAAAAGAAGCTTACCGATTTAGTAAAATTGAGACAGCGTAATGATGAATCGGTAGAGAGCTTTGTACAAAGGCTACGAGATGTAAAAAATAAGTGCTACAGCCTGGTGCTGGATGATCGGCAGCTTGCCGATTTGGCTTTCCAAGGGTTATTGCCACATCTTAAGGACAGATATGCTTCTCAGGAGTTTGAAAGCCTCAGTCATCTTGTGCAAAGGATCTCTGATCAAGATACTAGGGTTTTTGAACCTAAAAAGAACTGGAGTAAAAAGGTATCATTTGTTGAAGAAGTAGGAGATTCTGACTCTGATGAAGAACCAGTTATCAGGCTTAGCTGAGTGGGTTAAGAATAAAAAGCCGATATCATGTCCCTTTGGTCAAAAAGAGCCAGAAAAGTTTACCTTTGATATCACCAAGGCCGATAAAATATTTGATCTTCTGCTTCAAGAGGGCCAAATTAAGCTGTCACCTAATCACGTAATCCCATCGGCAGAAGAGTTGAAGAAGATTTTGTACTGCAAATGGCACAATGCAACTTCACACAGTACAAATGAGTGCAAGGTATTCAGGCAACAGTTACAATCGGCTATTGAATCTGGGAGAATTAAGTTTGGTACTTCCAAGACCCAGAAGCCGATGAAAATTGATCAACACCCTTTTCCAGCAAATATGTTGGATGCCAAAGGAAAGACCAAGGTATTGACGTCAGAGGCTGCTGAGAAAAACGCGTCAGTAGACCCCCAACATCGGATAACTACCGATGATGCAAAGAGTAAGGGTTTGCTAGGAGAAAGCAGTAGTTCCAAAAAACCTCCTCGACCTGGCATTGTGATTACTCATCGAAGGCAGCAGGAGGGTTGGCGTCAGCGTAATGACCGATATCGGCAACAGCAAGAAATGAGACGTCAGGAAGAGTGGAATCGACATAAAGATCATTGGAGATGTCCGTTCTTCATCCATTGCTGGGAAGAAGGTATTAAATTGCCAACTATTGAAAATTGCCCTGAGTGTAATGGTTATTACGGAGTCAATCGTTCAGAAAGGAGGTTTCAACGTGGTAATCAGGGTTTGTCTATCAACGAGCCGATCAAAGGCAGAGCATCGGTGCATGATCGGCTGGGGGGCAGACTTAGTGTACATGAGAGGCTTGGTAAACGCGCTGGATATTTTCCAAGGAATCAAGAGGAACTTGAGGAGATGGCAAACGCAAGAGTTCCCGATGAGGAAATATTCTACAGGGACCCTAATATACGTCGTGTAGAACCAACTAGGACTTGTTATCAGCCGGTTTGGAAAACCAAGTTTCCTCGATGGTGCCCAGAGGGTCTGACAAAGACGCAGAGAAGGAGGATGCAACATGAGCGTCAGGAGGATTTATACCAGGAGGAAAATTCCTCCAATGAAAGGCCTGGTCATCAGCAGTGGCAGGTAAAACACAAAAATAAGGGTCCATCGGCAGATGTTAATATGGTATTCATGTTGCCGATGGAGTTTCTGGCACTATCTGATGATGAGGAAGAAGTTGTTCTCTCTGATCAAGTAGCTCAGCTAACACTAGATCCAATGATGGCTGTTTTTGAGAAACCTACCGATGACGAGAGACAGCATCTTAAGGCTTTATTTGTGAAGGGCAGAGTTGATGGGCAGCCTGTGTCTAAGGTACTTATTGATGGAGGGGCTGCGATTAATATTATGCCTTACGTGATGTATCGGAAACTTGGTAAGGGAGATCAAGACTTGACCAAAACCGATATGATGTTGAAAGATTTTGAAGGCAATGTATCACCGGCTAAAGGGGCAGTGTGCGTTGAATTGACCATCGGCAGCAAAACCTTGCCAACGACGTTCTTTGTTATCAATGGCAAGGGTGCATATAATCTACTTCTAGGGAGGGATTGGATTCATGCTAATTGTTGTGTTCCTTCTACAATGCATCAATGCCTCGTACAGTGGATTGGGGATAAGATTGAGGTTGTCCCTGGTGATTCTTCTTATATCATTGCATCGGCAGAATCAGATACTTATGAGCGAACTAAATGCATATCAGGAGAAGCTTGGGAAAAAGAGTTCCTTAGAGTTGCTGATTATGAAATTCCACCGATCCAAGCAGTCGGTTCTGAAGAGGAGTTTTAATGGATAGGTTTGCCGATGATGGAAAATTAGGTCAAGGGTTCACATCGGCAGATGATTTAGTAGAAGTAGATATCGGTGATGGTGATAGGTCAAGACCTACTTTTATTAGTGCTAAGTTAGATTCCAAGTGTAAGCAGCGAATAACAGATTTGTTAAAAGAATATAAAGATTGTTTTGCTTGGGATTATACTGAGATGCCTGGATTAGACCGATCGATAGTTGAACATCGGTTACCTATCAAATCTGGATTTCGGCCACATCAGCAGCCAGCGCGCCGATGTAACCCTAATGTACTTCCTGACATTAAGGCCGAAATAACTAAATTAATTGAAGCAAAGTTTATTCGGCAATGTCGATACGCGGAGTGGATCTCTAATGTGGTTCCTGTTTATAAGAAAAATGGAAAACTTCGTGTTTGTATTGATTTCAGGAATCTCAACAAAGCCACACCGATGGATGGCTATCCAATGCCGATTGCTGATTTGTTGATTGATGCTGCGGCTGGACATCAAATTATTAGCTTCATGGATGGTAATGCAGGTTACAATCAAATATTCATGGCTGAGGAGGATATTCCCAAGACTGCTTTCAGATGTCCAGGACATGTGGGGTTGTTCGAGTGGATAGTCATGACGTTTGGTTTGAAAAATGCCGGTGCTACTTATCAAAGGGCTATGAACTTTATTTTTCATGAGTACATCGGCACATTAGTGGAGATCTACATTGATGATGTAGTGATTAAGTCTGGAGATATCACAGCACATTTAGCCGATCTGCGAAAGATACTGGAGTGCACAAGGAGGCATGGATTGAAGATGAATCCTAATAAATGTGCATTCGGTGTATCGGCAGGACAATTCTTGGGTTTTATGGTGCATCAACGGGGCATTGAAATCAGTAGGAAGTCTATTGATGCAATTAACAAGGTGATTGCTCCTGCCAATAAGACTGAATTGCAATCTTTGATCGGTAAGATTAATTTCATTAGAAGATTCATATCTAATCTGTCGGGTAAGATCAAGGCTTTCAGCCCACTACTTAAATTAAAAGCTGATCAGGAATTTGTATGGGGAGTTGAACAGCAATTAGCCCTTGATGAAATTAAGAAATATTTATCAAATCCTCCAGTGCTAGTTCCACCTCAACATGGGAAGCCTTTCAGGTTGTATTTGTCAGCTGATGATACAGTTATCGGTTCAGCTCTTATTCAAGAATTTGAAGGGAAGGAGCGTGTTGTTTATTATTTGAGCAGAAGATTAGTGGATGCTGAGACGAGGTATTCGGCTATCGAGAAATTGTGTCTGTGCTTATACTTTTCTTGTGTCAAATTAAGGCATTATTTGTTATCTGCCGAATGTATGGTCATATGCAAAGACGATGTGGTCAAGTATATGCTGTCGATGCCGATATTAAGTGGTAGAATCGGCAAATGGATTTTAGCATTATCAGAATTTGAGCTACGCTACAAATCAACTAAGGCAGTTAAAGGGCAAGTGATGGCTGATTTTGTCACTCAGCATTGTAATACGGTGGATTCTCTGGGGATTGCTCCCTGGACACTTTTCTTCGATGGGTCCACATGTGGTGAAGGAGCGGGTGTCGGCATTGTGTTAATTTCACCTCAAGGAAAGAAGTATGAGTTTTCGTTGCCGATTGTTGCTACAGCGACAAATAATCAAGCTGAATACCAAGCCTTGATAAAGGGGTTAGAATTGCTGAAGGAGATACGTGCCGATGTTGTTGAAATCTTTGGCGATTCTATGCTAGTTATAAATCAATTAGCTAGAATTTATGAATGCCGAAGTGAAGCTTTGATTTCGTATTATGAAAGATGTTTGCAATTGTTGAAAGGATTTAGAGATTTTCGTCTTGAACATATCTCTCGATTGCATAATGAGGAAGCTAATCGACTAGCTCAGCATGCTTCAGGGTATCAGCCTATTCAGGAAGTGCTAACATCGGCAGTTGATACCGATGACTGGAGGAAAGAGATTGTCGATTATTTAAAGGATCCATGTAGAAAGGTTGAGAGACGTATAAGGTTCCAAGCTACCAAATATGTGCTCCTCGATGATGAATTATATTATCGAACTATAGATGGAGTTTTACTCAGATGTGTTAGCAATGATGAATCGAAAAGCTTGATGGGTGAAATTCATGAAGGAGTATGTGGGGCACATCAATCGGCTTTCAAGATGAAATGGATGATCAGAAGGAATGGGTACTATTGGCCGACTATTCTTGAAGATTGTTTTAAATATTTTAAGGGATGCCAGGGGTGTCAAAAGTTTGGTAATATTCAAAGAGCGCCTGCATCGGCTATGAATCCTATAATCAAACCATGGCCGTTCCGGGGATGGGCTATTGATCTCATTGGTCAGATCTATCCGCCATCGAGTAAAGGACATAAATTTATTCTGGTTGCTACCGATTATTTCACAAAGTGGGTTGAGGCAATTCCTTTAAAGAAGGTGACATCGGTCAATATGATTGATTTTGTGAAAGAGCATATTGTTTACCGATTTGGTATTCCTCAGACTATCACTACCGATCAGGGTACTATGTTTACATCAGGAGAATTTGATGAGTTTGCTGTAGGTATGGGAATTAAAATTTTAAATTCTTCTCCATATTATGCTCAAGCTAATGGTCAAGCTGAGGCTTCTAACAAAGGGATCATCAAACTCATTAAGCGCAAAATTGAAGAAAATCCTAGGAGGTGGCATACAGTATTAAATGAAGCCTTGTGGTCATATCGGATGTCATATCATGGTGCAACCAAAGTAATGCCTTATCAGTTAGTATATGGACACGATGCAGTATTGCCTTGGGAAATTAAGGTTGGCTCTAGACGAATACGTTCTCAAAATCAGCTGACAACCGATGATTATGATACTCTTATGAAGGATGAGTTGGAAGATGTGGCGGGTCATCGGTTAAGGGCTTTAGTTAGTATTGAAGAAAATAAGAAAAGAGTAGCTAGATGGTATGACAAGAAGGTGAAAGTAAAAGAGTTTGCCGATGGAGATCTGGTCTGGAAATTGATTTTACCGATTGGGACTAAAAGTTCGAAGTTTGGAAAGTGGTCTCCTAATTGGGAAGGTCCATATCGGATAAATCAGTCTATTCCTGGTAATGCATATATTTTAGAAACCCTCGAAGGGGTTGTGTTTCCCAGAGCGTTAAATGGAAAATATTTAAAGAAATATTACCCTAGTATCTGGACAGATGCATAAAAGTATAAGTGCCGATAACAGTACTATCGGCTAGAATTATGCAAGGGTATCAATGTCTCATAAAGTGCCGATACAATAAATAAGATTACACGTTCAGCAAGGATTGGATAGCTAATATCGCACGCAGGCGAATCTGGTCGGCTTCTTCCATTTCTTTGATATCGTCATCGGCAGCACCTTCCACAGGCTTGAGTTTCTTCTTCATGGCCAAAGTTTTGCGAGCTTGGATATCTCTTTCTTGCTGAAGGGCTTTGACGGCATTGGGTAGCTGGCTTTCTTCTTGTTGAGCATGAGTTAAGGCTGCATCGATTTCTTTCAATTCGGCCAATAGAGCTGCCTTCCTTGCCGATAGATCCAAGATTTTCTGCTTGAGTGCAGCACCCGAAATCTGCAAGTTGACGATGCCCTTGTGCTTCTCATCAGCGATTTGTTTCAGTTGTAGCATCTCTTCTTTAAGTTGAGCTTGAGCTGCTCTATCGGCAATGCGCTGAGCAGCCCGTTGATATTGCAGTTGACGGCTTTCTAAGTGAGCTGCTGGGAAGAGTATTTCTTCAACATCGGCAGGGACCTGGCCACGAATTGTTTTGAAAATTGCCTTTGCGGAGTCCGAGTCATCTACCAGTTGGGCGGTACCTTGCTGTAGCAAGTTCAGGAGGGTTTCCAACTTGGATTTAGTCTCTGCCGATATTGTTCCCAGTGCAAGGGAAGAACTTGTTTCCTCTCCATCGTCGTCAGAAATGTCAATGGCAAAGGAAAATAGGCTGTTCGGGGAATCTTGTTCCTGAGAGAAAGACAAGGAGATCAATCAGGGGTAAGTATGAGTATTGTAAAATCAGATAGGTTGATCGGTTTACCTGTTTCAAGGCAATTTCCTGTGCTTGACTGGAGGAAGCAACCTGGAGTATGTCGTGTGGATCGGCTGAGCTTGCCGATGGGATATCCTCTGTGACTTCATCGGTGGTGGGCTCTTGAGGTATGATGACCGATGACATTGGGGCAGATGTAGGGATCGGCATAGACCTTTGTCGTTTTGGCTGTGCTTCAGTATCTGTTGAAGCTTTGCGCTTTGCTTGGACATCGGCAACGATTGGCTGGGGGGCATCGACGCTTGTTGGTTGTGAAGCTTGGGCATCTGGTACGTTTGCCGATGTACCCAATTGTTGCTACAAAACAAGTGTAAGATATGATATTTAACAGATAAAATGTAAAGTCAAGAAGCTACCTCTGAAGGAGTGGTGCTTGATATCGGCGGAATTGCCGATGACGATCCCGTAGCAGCTCTTACCCCCTGATGATTAAGGTTAATATAGTTTGTGATCGGCATAAGTGAAAATAAACAAGGGTGTTACCTTAAAGGCTTTGACCAAGGTTGTAGCAGCGGCCGATGGGGTAGCCCTGGATGTAGCCAATTTGGACTTAGAAGTGATGGTCTTGGTACGAATCTTCTGGTGGGTCAAAGCGGCTAAGGTGGGAGCGTTGTAGCCGATCGGCGATGTTGGGGAAACAGGCCGGAGGTTGAAGGGTTTCCCACTTTTGCTCACCGATGGTGCTGGGTTGTTAACCTGTTACAAGGGAATCAGTTACTGATAAATGAAGGGAAAAGCAGAAGGGAGTTAAAGGAAACTTACCGCGTCGTCAGGGATGGCATATTCAGGGTCGATCATGTGCCGATATGTGTGAGCAGAAGTCGCGAACAGTTGCTCTTTCCACTCTTGCCACCATTGCTTGTATGACTCGGTGATGAAAGATATTGGTGTCCAGGTGGATATATCAACATCTGTAGTATCGGCATCAGGAGAAAGTTGTACTACCTTGTTCCAGTCTGTTCCGCAGGTGATTGTTTCCCTGGGTTTGATCACATCGGCAAAGCAGAGTTTGATTGGCAGTTGCCCAAAAGCCAATTGGTGGGATACTGCCGATGGGTTGTAAAATTCATATGTAATGTTGGTGTTTTTCCCGCTGCCGAATGTGTTTACTGGAATTGCCCTGGGAGTGATGATAGCCATCATGAGCTCATTATCTTGATTCAGAGTGTCATCGGCAAAGTTGAAAAGAAGGGGGAATCTGTTTTCTTCGTCGATATAAGGCACCCAGGCCCTATGATCACGAGAAAGACCATTATAGAAGCTTTGAAAGAATCTGCCGATTTGGTCTTCGTTGGCTTCTGTTCCAGGAAGGACAATTATGGCTTCACCAAAATTGAGGGGTGAGCGTGTTGCCGATTCATCATCCCCGAGCACATAATCTTCAGCAATTTCTCGTGGGAATTGTTGAGCAAAAAAGTCCCATTGCAAACGTTTGTGCATATGGGCATTCAGCCACATGTTGATAAACCACCACGGGCCTCCCAGGTTGCCGATGGGTTCGCCAAGCAAAAGTTTCTGAGACACTTGGTGAAGAAGATGATAAGTGGAGCTCAGAAGGTATCGGCCAAGAGGAAACCTTACGCCATTAGCCAGAAGTTCAGCTGCAGGGAGGAAGGCGTTGGTTGGTCCTACTGATCGACCACAGAAGATAAATTTTTCTAACCACATATTCAGGAATGTGGCATGTTCCCTCTGGCTAGGTGTCCCGGTTTTCTGGTATTCTTGAATATATCCTGTCCAACCGCCGATGTTACGGGTATTCACTCTATATTCAGGCTTTCTACCATAGATGGAGCCTTCATCGGCAGTTGAGATGTCCAAACCAGTAAGCATGTGGACATCGGCAAGGGTAGGGGTAGCTGGGCCATGTCCAAACATAAAAGTATTGGTCGTATCTGACCAGAAATAAGCAGCTGCAATTATCATTGATTCATTTTTCTGCATATCGGCAATAGAGAGCCTGATACATTGGTCTAACCTTCGTTCTGCCCAGTATACTTGCATCGATCTATTAACCCTCAAATACCAATCTTTCCACCCTTTGGTGGTTTTGGGCCAAGATCGGAATGTGTCTTTCCACAAATTCAGAGAGAAATTTTGGGCTCTAAAGGGGATTCTGTTAACCTCTGCGTTGATCAGATCGGTTGGATCTGGGTTGCCCATTGGTCCAAGGCATTGGACGTGTGGCTGATCGGTTGGGATAATTAATTTGTTGCGCAGTTCCTAAGGTTATGGAATCCAGAAGACAGAAGAAAGGAAAAATCACCAACTGAATAAATTTGCAAAAAGATCAAAGTAAAAGGTAATGGAAGTGGAGCGAACCGCGGGGACGTCGAAGTTGATGGCCATTGTCTTGAGGAAGGTGGAGATACGAGCCGGGAACTTGAAGTTAGCGCCGGAGAAGGGTTCTTGTTGGTTGAGGTCGCGCGGTTGTTCGTCGGAGTCGCCGCCGGAGAGAGAGAATGCCAAGGATTGGAGGCTGAAGATAGAAAATGAGGGTTCCGGAGAAATCTATTTATAAGCCGCCCAGAATAAGGGTATTTTGGACTTATCTCTATGACGCGCGCATATAGGTCAAGGCGGTGCAGAGGGATATGGTAACTATTCGCGCGATAATCAGGGGATTGTACAGATGAGTTGATAACAAGTAATCATGACTTGGAAGGGATATCGATACATGATATTTTAATTCTGAAAATGGCAGCATTATCATGTTAAGATCTTGCCGATGGGTTATTGTTTTGGTATCTCAATCATAATCAAGGTAAGAGTGGTTGGCGATTGTGCGATATTTACTGAAGTGCGTGAATCAAGATTAGATTTGAT
Source organism: Miscanthus floridulus (assembly GCF_019320115.1). Taxonomy (NCBI): domain Eukaryota; kingdom Viridiplantae; phylum Streptophyta; class Magnoliopsida; order Poales; family Poaceae; genus Miscanthus; species Miscanthus floridulus. The sequence goes on along the minus strand of NW_027097641.1, from coordinate 37,676 downwards.
TGGATTTGATAACAAATCAAGTTTTGGCTTGGAGAATGAGTTACGGTAATTGGGCGAAGGCAAGCGTTATCCGGAGTAAATTTCGGAGCATTAATGGTTTTATACTCCGAAATTGGGGGGCATGTGTTGACACCGTTTTTTGCACGTGTCAAAATAATCGGAGTGGATTAATCGGCAAGGGGAAAGTTATTGAATACTTTGATAGCCAATGAAAGCCAGTTTGTAAAAATGGTTGCCGATAGCTGGTGATGATCGATGGAAAGGTTGATTTGGACTCGGGAGTATGCCGATGAAGGAAGACTTGAAGACTACTGCCGATGAAACAGGGAGTATGCCGATGAAGGAAGACTTGAAGACTACTGCCGATGAAGCAGGGAGTATGCCGATGAAGGAAGACTTGAAGCCTACTGCCGATGAAATGGGGAGTATGCCGATGGGAAGGAGGATAGTGAGATTTCCATCGTAATTGAGGCGGACAGGGAAATAGATAGGAGTTGATTTCCTTTTCTGTATTTGTTAGGTTATGATTCGTGTAAGAGTCACGTGTTTCCTTAGATATGGGATTGGTGTCCTAGTTGTGTTTGGTTGTGTCTCTTTAGATTAGGGTATAAATATGGAGTAAGGGGCAATATAATAGAAGATATCAATCAATATCAAAACCAACTTTTACTCCTATTTGCATCTACTTACTTTTCGGCGACTTCGTCAACTTGCATATTTTTCTTTTTTACGAGTTCTCATTGATTCGGCGAGCTGCATCGCTTCAGTGCGACCTTCGACGATTCTCGAGTTCCACGTGAGCACCTCTTGGCCGCGACTTCCGGGCGTATCGCTGTTGTCAGGACCAAAGTGTTCGTATCTTCATCCTTGTCGATTAGCAGGTCAAATCGACTGGCACGCTTTGGATATCGATTCGGGTATTAGCCCTTTGTGTTTGCAGATCACTTTTGCATCAACAATCGTGAATGATAGGTGTAAGATCGAGTGTATGAAAGAGCGAAGGGAGGGCTTTCATCGGCATCGGGAATGGCGTCCAACTAGGATTCGTCCTTGCGGCAAAGGTGAAGATGGCTAGAGGCGGTTGTGACTTGTCCCAGAGGGTTGTGGCTTCTTCTGGCCAGCTGAGGCCAGCTACGGCCTGCTGTGGCTAGCTACGGCTGGCTACAAGTGGCTATGGTTGGCCAAAGGCTAGCTATGGCTGTCCGGGCATGGCAGCAACTGGCTAAGATGTGCCTACTGCTGTCAAACACAGCAAGGGTTAGTGAAGAAAGCATCCGGCAAGACGGTGGGGCCTTCCTACAAGTCTAAAGGAGAGGCAGGTCTCGGTCTCATATTGTGCGGCATAAATCAGGTAGGCGAGAACATGTCCATGGCGTAGAGCTTGATTTTAGAAAAATGTGGGAACTGGTTTCACATTTTTCTGAGGTCGTATGAATTTGTTATGACTTTCCGAAGATTAAATCCATTTCTGAAAATAATAAAGGCTGATTATTTTAGGGCTGACACGTGTCACACTGTGACTGGTTCACGTGGCATGAAGGGACTTGGAGTGGTGTACCAGCTGGTGGAGTGGTCAAAGAGGTCGCCGCGGTGGTCGGAGAGATCGCGGAGGTGGTCGGAGTGGTCGCCCAGGTCCCCAACGCTGGCGTGGTCTCATTTTCGGCATGACATCAGCATGGCATCATCAGAGCTAAACTGTGGCTGACAGGTGGGTCCCGCTGATGTCATCATGATGTCAGCAGGACGTCATCTATGTCATCAGCTACTGCCAGGTGGAACTGGAGCTCTTGGGTCACTATCATGTGGGTCCGGTCAATGATCAACGCTGACCGGTCAACGGTCATCCGATTTGGGTCCCGACTGGGCCTTGGTGGGCCTAGATAGGGCTGGATTTGGGCCGAGCTAGCCCAGACATGTGTCGCGTGGGGAGGCCATCCACGTGGCTCATCTAGGCTCCATATGGGCTCGGTTCCAGGCTGTGGGCGTGAGCGTGGCTCACGATAGACCAAGATGCGTTGGTCCATGGACTTAAGGCAGGGTCCATGGTGGACCAAGTCCACTTCTTCGTTTCTCTTTCTCGGCTCATGGTAGAATGGGTTCGCAATGCCATGACAGGTTCCTCCTTTCCCCTCCTCTGTTCTCCCACGGCAGGGCTCTCGCCAGCGGTCAGCTCACGTGCCAGCGCAAGGCGGCGGCACCGCAAGGCTAAAGATGGGTTCTATGGGTTTGCGGGATCGCAGCGAGAGCGTTGGTGGACTAAGGACGAGGCCAAGGGTTCTGGTGGCCAGTGTGTGCGAAGCAGTGGCGTGGGACGGTGGTGACGGGCGATACAGCTACGGCGGCAGGGCAGTTGTGGGCTCTAGAGAGGCTACGGGGAGGCTCGACAGCATCCCAGCATGTGCGACCAAGGGCAGGAAGGTGGCGGCTGTGTCCCTGGGCGCCATTAGCCCGGTAAGGCAGGGCCTTGGCCGTGTACGTAGGTGCGTGTGTGCACATGTCCAGGGGGCTCACGGTCGTAGAGGTGGGCTGCCAGCGCCGGTGCAGCTCGGAGCAGAGCATGATGTCGTGGATGGCATCGACGTCGCGGCCATGGTGCACACAGTGACGGTGAGCAGGGGGCGGTGCATGGGCTCACCGTCGGTGTCGAAGGCGAAGGGATGGCGGTGCAGTGGCGAGGTGCCACAGTGATGATTCAAGGCTGTGCTGTGCTGAGCCGCTACATCGACATAGTCATAAGGGCGATGGCACAAGCTCTAGCTCTGGTGGGCTGCGACGGTGGGCTCCGGCCTTGTTGGTAGTTGCCAAAGGGTGGGAGGTGCTCGTGGTGGTGGCATGCTCGACGACGTCCGTGTGGCTCTGGCGTGGCATGATTCAGAGCAGCGTAGCGAAGGTGGCTCCGGGCGGTCATTCTGGCAGCGCGGTGGGCGATGTCATGGTCTAGGACATCGATACGCGTTCATGGGGTTGCTGCTTGACGTAGAGGAGGGGCAGAGCATGACGAGGAATGGCACGATGTCGTGGCAAGGGCACGGTCTCTGGTGTCACGAGCAGCATGACGTGTAGGGGCTCGCGAGTGCAGACCAGCCTGGAGCAGAGGATGATGGAGCAGCTTGGCATGGCACCGGCAGTTCTGTGGGCTCGGGGCGAGGTGATCGTGGCTGCCGGCATGGTGAGGAGTTGTGGACTCTAGCTCATCGGGCAGTGTGGGCAGAGGTAGGCGAGGAGCAATGGCGGCGGCTAAAGAGACTGGGTGAGGGAGACAGTTGTGGCGCTATTTAAGGGCGTGGACGGCTAGGGTTCCTATGGTGCCGTCCATCCTCGATGTCCATGCCAGGGAGAGGGACACACGGCGCGAATCACGAGCACCTGAGCCAAGGGGCGAGGTTGGGACATGGGTGCAGGGGCGCGTGCCTTGCCACCCGAGCGGCGGCGGTGCCTGGGAGCATCTGCTCGCTAGGGCTTAGGGTTGTTGGGCTGCTGCTACTGCCCGCGTGGGCCGAAGGCAAGAGGCCAGGCTGGGCTTCGTGGCTTGCAGGCCTATGCACGTGGTTGGGGCCAGAGAATAAGAAGGGAACTGGGCCGACTGGATGAGACGGTGGTGGGCTGGGCCAAAGGGAAGGAGACGGTGGGCTTGGAGGAATAAAAGGAAACGGATTTTTTCTTTTATTGATTCAAGGAATTTGAAATGAATTTAAAAGGGTTTGAGAGGAATATCCATGGAGAATTGAAAAGGGAAATAAAAGCAAAAGGTATTCCTTATTTAACACAAATGAATTTTGGGAGAGATGCAAAAGAGATGGGAGTAATTCAAGAAGGCTTGGAGGGGAATGTTACAGATTTGTGCACTCTGAACAAAACACTAAACCAACTAAAGAACTCTAGCAAACACCTACAAGCAATTCTATATGAGTGCAACAATTTATTTATAAATTGTCCTTAGTTTGACCTAGCAACTACATGCTTCACACATTGGCTCAAAAAATTTAAAAAGATCGTATTTTTGGCTTCTCCAAAAACCTGGTTTGTTACAGCCCCCATGTCCGCCGGTGCCGGCCGGCCCTCGCCGGACTCCAACACCCCCTCGACCCTCTGTGGAGGCTGTTGGGTTGCCCCTGTAGTCGCCCGTTCCACCTCCGCCATCGAGCCCATCGGGCTGACGGCGCGCTTCCCCAACGCCCGTGTCTCGAGCGTGTTGACCTCGGCCCTAGGGCGGGCGATCGCCAGCCCCGAGGCACCCCCTCCTCCTCCTCCTAGAGACGCCAAGCCACTCGCTGACACCCCGGGCATCGTCTCCCTAACGTCAGGGAGATAGTCTAGAGGACCCCGCCCTACCTCGCTCTCATCATCATCGCTCGAAGAGTCCATCGACGACGGTGACAGAGACAGCTCCTCCGGGAGACCGTCGTGCCTCTGTTGCCCGTGACGTTTCTCTAGCTCATCGTGCTCGAGGCTCTTCCTCTTGCACCTTGCCTCCTCAGTGTCCTTCCGCTCCTTGTACGCCTCGGTGTGCGCCCTGTTCGTCGCCCGCCACTCTGCGTCCTCGGGAACGGGCAGCGGGGAGGCTCGCACATCCCTCATCCCCTGCAGGAACGGCAAATGCAAATAAGGGAATAGATTGAAAATGTAAGGAGCAAGGAGGCCTCGGGGGCCACAGCAGCGCATGACTCACCAGAGAGATGTACCCCCACGACGGGCGCATCGGGAACGGGGTCAGATCACTACTCCTCTGCCGCCCCTCCACCGTCTCTCTCACCCGATGTAGAACCTCCTCGTCGAAAAGGGCGACGACGGACAACCGGATGCCATCAATCAGCTCACCCGGTGTCATCTCGAATAGGCATTATCGCCGAGCCATCAGCGGCAACACCCTCCAGCGGTGGAATGCCACCATGACCACGGTCACCGTAAGGCCGCAGCTACGCAGCCTCTCCAGCGCCTTCAGGAGTGGCTGCAGCTTAGGCTAATCAGCCAACGGGACGCCGTACCTCCACCTCTCCGGCTAGCTCTCCACAACCCACCCGGTATAGGGGGGAAGCCCATTGTTATCGTTGCGGAGGTAGAACCAGCTGTTGTACCAGTGGCAGTTAGACGACGCGAGCCGGGCCAGGATATAGAAGGGCTGCCTATCTTGGCGCACTTGGAGAGTGCAGCCGCCGGCCCTCAACGCCTTCCGCGTGCCCGTCGTGCCCGCCGGCTTGGTGTTGAGCCCCACCCAAAAGAAGTGGAGCCACAGCTCCCAGTGGGGGGCGATGCCCAGGTACCCCTCATAGACGGCGACGAAGATGGCCGCCTATGCGATGGAGTTGGGGTTGAAGTTGTGGAGCTCCACGCCATAGTAATGCGGGAGCGCCCGCATGAACCGGTCCACCGGCAAGCCGAGACCGCGCTCATGGAAGGCCACGAAGCTCACCCACGAAGCTCACGATGTAGCCATCACGTGGCCTCGGCTCCGGCTCGCCCCTCGGAGCAATCCACTCTGGTCTGTTGGGGTCGGTAACCGAGCGGAGGAGACCATCGACGATGAGCGACTGCAGCATCGCCGCAGACACGTCAGACAGACCCCAAGGATCCGCCTGGACAACAACAGTGCCACCGGCCATGGGTGCAGTGGAGAATGCGGCTACGGCGGTAAGGCGTGCTCTCGCTATCCCTCTCTCTCTCTCACCTTTCCTCCCCTTCTCCCTTCTTCCCCCCGGCGCTCTCTTCCTTTGTTCTTAGCAACCGCTCGAGGGCAGAAAGGGCGAACATAGGCAGGCAAGGTAAGGAGGGGTAGGGCGAGGCTCGTCACATATTTATGAGGGAGGAAAGGGGACGAAACGGACGGGCGACGAAACCGAGGAAGTTTCCCTTAGATCTAGCGCAGTTAATCCGGATCCGACCAAACTGCCCATGCGTCCACCTTTTCCTTATTAATCGCATGCACACAGTAATGTCCCATCCGCAGACGTCGCGTCGTATTCGACCACAGCAACGGTAGGCGCCATTCTGTCTCCCCGAGGAACCGCCTCAAAAGGCACAAACCGTCGTCGTCAGCCGATGGGAAGGGAATATCCCCCACCCGATTCCTTTTAGACTAAGGAACTGGGCACCGAGCCTGTTACGGTCTAGGGGTTCGAAGGCTAGGCCCCCGAGGGTATCGATAGCCGCCCCAGGACAAACAGAGTTAGGGATGACTATGGGTGAGCCCGTACATGGCCGAGGCCCAAACAAGCAATTGCTTGGGATGCCCTAAGTCGTGTCCGAGACTGGCAGGGAGGTCTCTGAATGGGATCCCACCGTAGGGAGGCACCAAGCCCCTAGGGCCAATCAAATGGCCCTAGGACCCACTAGAGAAGCCCTCTGGTACTTTTGAAGTGCGTCTCTGGACCGCTAGCCGACCCCTATCGAATGGGGCACGGGCCTCCACTCGGACTTACCCGGTAATAGCTCACCGGAGGTGTCACTGCTCGCGCCCACCGAGGGTAGCCTGGCATACTCCACCCCTCCTTCCAAATGGAAAGGATGCACGAGGGCCACACAAGAAAGACAGGGAAACTCCTGATTGCCCTCTTGCTCCGAGCAGAGGCTCGGGGGCTCTTCCTGCAACTGAGCCGAGACCCAGCGACCCAAACTCGCACTTGAGGGCTCGGCAAACATGATAAACACCCCTCCTTCCAAACGAAAAGGATGTGCAAGGGCCACACAAAAAAGATAGGGAAACTCCTAATCGCTCTCTTGCTCCAAGCGGAGGCTCGGGGGCTTTTTCTGCAACCAAGCCGAGACCCAGCGACCCAAACTCGCACTCGTGGGCTCGGTAAACGCGATAAAACCCTCACTCAACATGAGAAAAACCCCTGGAGGAATAAATCCACTCCTCCAGGGCCTCGGGGGCTACACCCAGCGGGTGCGCTCATGCGCACCCACCGAGGCCTCGAGTATGAAACACCATCCCGCCAGGAGCTACCGCGAGCCAAATCTTGTCAAAACCTCAGGGAAAGCACTCACACTCTCCCCGAGGCTCGGGGGCTACTGTCGAGTACCATAAAAAGGGGTCCCCTAAGCAAGAACCGAAAAAATCGCTTAGACCTTGTAAAAATCGAAGCCAAGAGACAACCATCGGCAAACCCCCACCTTATCCAAGGCTCGGCTGGACCGCCCGGCCCTCCTCGAACAATATCCGGGCTCACCCGAAGTAGGCTCGGCCTAGAATGAAACCACGAGGCCTTGAATGAGGTACCGATTCTTCGACTCGCCCGAGGCCCCGCCCGTAAGGCCTCGGACGAGGTACCGATTCTCCAACTCGCTCGAGGCCCCGCCCGTAAGGCCTCGGACGAGGTACCAATTCTCCGACTCGCCCGAGGCCCTCCCCATAAGGCCTCGGACGGTACCAATTCTCCGACTCACCCGAGGCCACGCCCGTAAGGCCTCGGACGAGGTACCGATTCTCCAACTCGCTCGAGGCTGGCTCGGCATCAACCCCCGTCACCCCCACCTTGACCGACTTCTATGACAGGACGTCACATCCAACCAACGCGTCCAACACTCCCGCGACGTCCGAACAACGGCTCAATACAGCGGAGTGGCCGACAGATGGGAGCACATCGACGCCATGCCGTCCGAGATAGGAGGGCAGGGGCTATCGGCCGCTGTACTCGACACTGTGCCCACGACTGACACCCGTGCTGCACTGTGCTGCCTAACCCCTACTCTAGGGACAGCATGGCGTGGAGAGTCAATTCTGAGTCCCTGTAGCCTCGGAATCGACGTACAAGACCAATTGCTCCCTCCGAGCCTCGGCTATCCGCTTCCAGGCCCCTATAGCCTCGGGACTTGCGCCCGCCGAGCCCCCCATAATGGTTCAGCCTCTGCACCGACTGGGCCTTGGCTCTCTACGTTGTCAACATATAGCGACCGGCACATCGTCCGCAGTACGCACCGTACCCTGCGTCAAGACGCAGGAGCTCCCACGTCGTGCACAGGGCCAAGCTCCTGTATCCCGGAGTCAGCACACCCGCGTCGTCGCCTCTACCCAGCCTCGGCCCCCCGCAACCGGTCAAACTACAGCGACCAGCACGCCTCCAACAGAAGAAGGCATGCATGCCATCATAGGAGCTCCCACGTCGCACGGGATCAGGCGTGACCGGCGCGTCACTCCAGTGCACCGAGGACAAGGCCGCTCCACCGACCATGCCGCCACAGTGATGAGTCTACAGGGCTCGGACATGCCGCCTCTGCTCACAAAACGCCACGAAGCAAATCCATATACCCGCCCCCGTGCCTCCCTTCGACTATAAAAGGGAGTGACCGGGGCCGCTTCTAGGGAGAGGGGAGACACACGTGCAAGCAACGCACAACGCTCTATAACACCACGCTCCCTCACTACGAGAGATCAACGTCTCAAGCAACCCACGCCACTCTACGCAGAGACCTGGGACTAGCTCCCTCTCTCGCCCAGCTTGTAAGCCCCTACTACAAGCACCTTGGTGCAAGGAATACAAGATCGCTCTCTCAGACTAGACGTAGGGCACCTATTGCCTTAACCAGTATAAACCTTGTGTCTCTTTGCATCACCATCCAGGATTAGGGGCACGCAGTACACTTTCACTAGTCGGTTGAGGACCCCGCCAGACCAAAACACCGACAGTTATCTATCGCATAGGTTTTGCTAGGGTTAGAAAAGGATGCCATAGTTTAGAGTTAGAATTTTGAGTTGCCTAATTCAAACCCCCCCCCCTCTTAGGCGTCACGGTCCCCTACAGGCAACACGACATCATCTCCGCCTTGATGTCACCGTCCGAAAGAAAGGTCTCCAAGTCGCCATGCCGTGAAGTTGTTGATGCTGTAGTTGTCACCCTCATCTTCAACATAGCCGCCATGGAGAAAACGATTCCACCCTTCTCCTTCGTTGTCGCCAGAGAGGAGGAGGAGATAAATCCCCAATACCAAGAAATTTGATATGGAGAGACACTAACCTAAGGACTCGATCTACTAGAAAACTTATTAAAAATAATGGATCCTCACTCCTCCTGGACGTTGACACCTAGGTAATTAACATCGTAAGTCTATGAGCTGAAGTGAGATTTAGTTGGCCTCCAAAAAATTATTTGATAGAGCACTTAATTTTGTATATGCATAAATATGTATAGTTTCTATCATATTTGACTTCTACATATATAAAATTATATATTTTAGTGCTAGTATACAAACCATTTAGATCGTTTAACTCTACTTAAACATCGTCTAGACAGTCTAAATTGACCGACTATTTACCATTTAGTGTTTAAAGTAACACTGCAGAAAAGTAAAAATAAATCTCTGAAACCATTGAAATATTACAACGAATATAACATGGGATCTATGTTTTAGACTAAAATGAAATACAAAATTTACAAAAAAAAATGCCAAGATCGAAAAACTTATACAAGGAAAAAATTACAAAATAAACTCTATATGTCATTGATTTTGACTCTCCACATAATAAGCCATTTTTAAAATGACCACCCATACTAAAAAGGTTGCCAAATGCCAAAATCCACCACGTTGTCTTAGACCAAAACATTGACCTTGTTTATATTGAAAACATAAGTCCAGCCCTGTTTTAGACCAAAGACAATGGCACTGCTTATATTGAAATTAAAGCATAAATCCACCCGTTTTATGCATATGCTAAATCAACCCATCTCGTTTTCATCAATTTGAAACTGGCTAGAATTCTGTATTTCATCTCGTTTGCATATACTCCTAGCTAGACTAATTCTAATACACATTATTACATAATTGAAACAGATGGTGTTACAGGTAACGAGGGGTAGCACCCCCGGCAGTTGAAGCTCCTCTTAAGAAAAAGAAGACAGCCGTTCGAGAACAACGCCCACACGGTGCATCACATGGCATCACAGAATCCCAAGAATCATTTCATTCGAAGCACATTCACGCAGTTCACAACCACAAAACCCCAACATGTAAGTACAGCCTCCCCCAGGCACTTTATACTCATGGTATATAATAATACTATACTATCCTGCATATTACTATTCAAGATGTATATACAAATCTCATATGTGGCTTCTTGTTTTTGTGCCTTAGTTTTTAGAAATTAATTGAATTTGCTTAATTTTTGTGACAATAGAGAAATCATTCCACACTTATTATTTGACTGTCATGTTGGTAAGACTTGTTTGAAGAGTCTTCAATGGCATTTGGAGTAATGGATTTGATGGGTGCAAAACTCCTGTAGAAACCGGAATAAAATATCATTTTTTGTTGAAAAAGAAAAGCTTGACCGAAACTTGTCCCTTTCCCAAGGAGTTCTGACCTCACACTAACTGTTTTCTCCTTGGTCGGTTGTAACGGTTTAACTACCATGTGGTTGCTACACTTTATAAATGCATGCCTGATTGTTCTCTAGGTATGCGCCCCCCCCCCCCCCCCCCCCCCCCCCCCCCCTATTTATCAGTTTGAACCACTGTGCTTAGAAGATTCTTGAATTATTTTAGGGCCTGACACAAATTTAGTTCAGTTCGGCTAGGCGACCTTTTTGTTTAATGCAGTCATATATGAGGCTGAGAATCTCAGTCAGACGGCGGAGGATGCATGAAGCAGTGTCAGGTTTCTCATGTGGCAGCCTCATGCATGCATGACCCATGAGCTACCACTCAAGTGCCATGTAAACAAATCATCATATTCTTTTACCAGGATTAACTGTCACTTATAAAATATCTATACTGTGGACAAGATAGAAAACCTGAAGAACCCTGCCTCTTCTTTTGTTTGTTTTTCTCTACACAAACATGCTACAATGCATATTGATAGTTACATAGTGGTCATATTCTGAATGCTTCTGGCCTAATAAGCATACATGCTGTAATGCCCAGCAACAGAATTTTTTTCAGAAGAGATTAGGATAACAATGTTTTGGTAATTGTGCAAATTAATACATATTCTACTGAAACTGGAAACAAATTGGCATTTCTATACTTCAGTTTGTGGCATGGCATCAACTGCTCTTTGGTGCATCACATGGTATGTAACAGGAGACGATATTATCGGCACGCTTACTTTTGTATGCAGACACATATGAGTAATATTATTTTATTCAGGATAATCCCCATTCTAGTGGTTATCTGTGGTCTTTGATTTTAGATAAGTGTTTGTTTAAGTTGGTCAATGAAATTGACAGGATTCTCATGTGCTTGGTGCATTCCCTCTTTCCCTACTAGGGAAATGTACAAGCTGTCCTGTACTACAAACGCAACGAGCTTCAGAAGTAAGTAGATGTATCTGAGGAGGGTAACAAATAAGGATGAAAGATCCAACACCAGATCTATGAGCAAAAATGAATTGCAATTTGCATCGTTTTCAGGCTCCAAAGTCCACACCTAGCGTACTAAGATGAACACTGAAACTTTGCAGAGACCCAAATCTATCAGTTAGATTGTGCTTGAATTTTGTACTGGCAAATAATGACTTTTAATTGCACCTTTCTATGGATGCCAAGCAATAGCTTTGGATGGTCCAGATCAATCCAGAGGCTAGCTTGTCAATGCATTCCAGGCACCACAAGATACTGACCAGCCTCATTGCTGGCTAATCTAGAGCATCAGTTTCTCATCCGACGTCCCTGAATGAATGCGTTCACTAACCACTGAGTAGAGGAGGCTTGGCTTCTCCACTACACCCCTGATGATCCTCACTTGTTCAAAGTGATCTCTTATCCTAGGACACATACTGGATCCATATTACATCAGCTACCCATTATATTAGCAGGGATACACAAGAAGGCAACAGATAAGATTTGAGTGATACATGCTTGCACGCAAGATTGATCCATGAACGAATCGAGAAACAAACCGACGATACATATAGATAGATGGGAATGATGCCAAATACCACTAATGTGACAACCCTAGCTATTTAGCATATTTGGAAGTGGGGCAGGGAATATCATTGTACGTCCATGGTGACGCTGCTGTATAGTATCTGCCGAATGAAACCGAACAAACACCGTGCCACACTGATCTGACAGTTTTTGGCCTCAAATAGTCAAGAACCTATCACATTCAGCTCTCCTCAGTATTGCCCTCGAATGTATGGCGACAAGAAGCTGTGTCTCTACAACTAGTGGAAGAATATATGGCGACAAGATATGCGCACATGCATGGTCTCCAAAGAGGGGCAAACCATGATTGGGAGGCCACTTCAATTTGTGCAATTGCGTTTGCCCTCCAAGCTTTTCCTGACAAAATCAACATCAGCTGGCATCCCAGGTTGATGCAATGTTTGCAGTAAAAGTGTCTAGAACCATACTAAACCGGTCTGGCCCAGAACTGGCATGACATGGACCACTCACAAACACTGGTTAAACTGTCATAGGTTAGACAAAAACAAAAATATGCATCTGTGTCCCTGTCAAATGATTTTGACAAGGATAAGAGATTCAATTGAGAGATCCTAGCACTCAGCCTCTCCAGCTAGCTAGTGTGCTTTCATGATCATGCCACTCTTTTCTTTAGTGCTCTGTGCATTACCTCATGTTCGCATACACACCATGCATGACAGCTTGCTTACTGCATTCAGATTAGGCCAGATTCTTTAAGGCAAGACCTCAGTTTTATTTCCTACATATCATCCAAGAATTGGACAGATTAATCATGTCATATACATAAACTCCATTTCATTGCCTATATATGTCTTTAAAGGCAAATTAATCTTTGTTGACAAGAACTTAACACTTTTGTAGATATTTTTGTCCTCAATTAAGTACCACAAAGTGTCCACACAGATACAAAAATCACTAGAAAGCTCAATTTGCAGACAGTGAAAGAGTGCAAAACACAAGAATAATGTGAAAGAGTGCAAAACATTACTAGTTAAATAGAAATTGGGCAATCACAAAAGATTTCCTATTGTTGTCGTCGTTGGCTCCAGTACTGGAAAAAACCAGCTGATGCAGTTGCAGGGGATGAGGGAAATGGAGTGGTCTCTAAAGTGTGGCAAGAATAGTCTCAGTAATGAAATCTCACTATCCCAGTCGTAAGACCACATAAAGAAATCAACATATATTTTTCATTTTCCACACTGCCATTTTTTTCCTGATCGAACAAGTTATTTTTTTCATCGTTTTACGGCATGGTGCACAACATATTCAAGGGAAATGATTCCTCTGCCAAATCTTGTGTTGTGCACAAGATCACAATGCCATGTTGGTTCCCTTTGACCAGAACAAATCCATGTGACATGAACAAACCAAACTCTGTGCTGGTGCAAGTGACCCGGGCTTAATGGATGCACGCCAGGTGCACCTGGAAACAAGTGTACAGCCCAGATGGAGCCCAAGATTCCACCAGTGCGCATATATTACTAGCACTACTGTTTTTCCATTTGGGGCAGGCGGCTACAAGAATCTTGCTGATTCTTTCTCCTCTAGCACTACTTCCTCAGTACACAGATTTGTGCGAGTATATATCAATGCAAACAGGGATAAGAAATGGTATATATCCTTGTATATATATCTACAAGAATGAATCTTTGACTGGTAAAATTCAAACACCAAGTGTTCGTTTGACTGAATCCAGGCAAGAAAACTTAACATTCATGCGCGGCCGACCCATGCGCACTGTCTGCCAGCCATGAGAGCATATATGTTCTCTCGATTCTAGTTAATGTGGGGTTAGTTCTGAACTAATTGCCAACAGCATGGGCTAAACGGTTCTTAAAGAAAATGATCTGAAACCTGAATACGTGTCGCGTAGATCAGAAATACAGTGGGTCAAAATGTTGACGGTCACAGGATCTGAGTCGGCAGAGTCGAATCCAATTTGTTTGTTCGGCTGCCATTATAAGCCGGCTTATAAGTTGGCTTATCAGTCATGGTACAGTATTTTTCTTTCCCAACAAATCAGCCGTACAAATAGTACTAGCAGCTTATAGACCAACCGAACAAATCAGCACAAAGCGACTGACGAAAATGTGCCACTTGTTATGCCGCGAACTGAAGACGCATGATGGCATATATTGGCATAGCACCTGGGTGTGAAAAAATAAAACAGACTTCGTAATGTATATGCCAGTCTTATCAGAATGTTGAAAAAATGTTTGGTTCCTTCGCATACCAACAGTCAATGTGTATCAGTTGTCAGTTCCAAGAGCAGAGCACACAAAAGGGCCTGTTTGCAAATAAATCTCAGAAAAATTACAAAGCAACATCCCTTCTCCAATCACCCCTTAAGGCCTTATTTGGATGCATGCGTATTCGCTTCAATCCACATGTGTTAGAGTGGAATGGAATAGAACTTAATTTAATTCTACTCTAATCTACTTCAACACATGTGGATTGAGATGAATTACTGCACATCAAACAAGGCCTGAGAATGTAGCCCGTGGAAATCCATGTCATCTGACCTGACCATACCAAGAAAGTTGAATTTCTAATCTAGGTATTTGCTCACTAGTACTTAGGAAGTCATTTCTCAGTGTCACCCTCATTTTGTGAAACCACATAGTTTTTACTGCAGGATAGATGTTATAGTGATGGAGACATGAGTTTAAAGGAAAAAAAAAGTGTTTTGAGATATAGAAGAGTGGAAGGATGAAAAGCCTAGGATTAAATCATCCGTCTTATCATGATATCTTTTTGGTTCCAAACAATTCTTATCAGGATATCCCTTTTACCGTTTGGTCAATTCCTCATCTAACCTCAGGTCCATTTAGATACAGACTTAGGGGGTGTTTAGATCTGGTGACTAAAATTTAGGAGGTGACACATGAGAATGTCGCATGAGATGTTTGGTACTAATAAAAAAATAAATTACAGAACCCATCAGTACTCCACGAGACGAATTTATTAAGCCTAATTAATCCGTCATTAGTACATGTTTACTGTAGCACCACATTGTCAAATTATGAACTAATTAGGCTTAAAAGATTTGTCTCGCAAATTAATCACAAACTATGCAATTAATTTTATAATTAGTCTATATTTAATATTCCATGCATATGTCAAACATCCGATGAGTTTAGGAGGATGAGCCAAGCACCCCCTTTATATGGGCTATCTGCTCCTTTCCACGCGCTGATCTCAAAGTGACTTATCTGGGCTATCTGCTCGGTCAACCAGCACAGGAGAGAAGATCTGTGGCCCAACCAAGCCTCAACTCATGCCTCTCAGCCCAAGGACTAGTACAAAAAATATCATTGTGCCAATAAGAAGTTGGCCTATTACCTAAGCTCAACTTAATCAACTTGATGATGCAAAAGGTTTTCAGGCCCGGAATTGGCACAAGGACTACTTGGGTACTGAGACACTACTATAGCAAACTGAATCCACTATGAATTAAAAAAAAAGGTGCACAACCAATTTACAAATATGAAGTGCTTCAAATATAATCAATTTATACAGTAGCATCGCCACCAGGTAATCCAAATCATTCAGTTTAACAAGTGAACCACCACCCCAAGTGATGTGAACCATTTGAATTCCTGGTTATAACGCCGCTGTACAAATGAGTTGTTTGTATGGTAGCGCTCTTTACAAATCACTCTTCATTTTGAACAATACATATGAGAACTGCATACTTTTACATTAATAGAGAGCAAATTGGTTATCGTACAGAAATTTCAATCGTCCCAAGCAAACTACATTCTAATTCATGTTTACCTTAAGTAATGACAAAGGAACTAACCATCTTTTTTTTTCCTTGGATACGCAAGAAAAATGGGTAAGAACCCATACAACACAAACACGAACACTGCTAGGTTCTTTAAATAAAGAAAGTAGAAACACACCCTTAACATACGAGGAGAATAAATCATCAGAAGAATAAATCACAAGTGAAAACTGGAAGCGCACAACACGCACTCACACAGATTTCACCATTCATTGGTTGTGACAAAGGATCTTCGTAGTTCCTACTCAACCCTGCATGCATAGAACCAAGAATGGCAACCTTTTAGATAGATTGATGATAGAAGTTTTTGCTACATATTAGTAGGTACCTCACTAGTATAATGGACTAATCTATGTAATCATTTAAACTCAACATTATTGGCATGTCAACCGTTTAACAATAAAGATTTCCCGTTTTTGAATAACTCGAGATAATGCGATTTCACATAGTATCATGAGTACAGTTCTAAAAATAGGTCAATGGCATGCTTTCATAGAAATTGACTTATTAATGTGATTTCAGTGCATGAAACTAATAATCAACTCGAAACTAGCTATGTCCGTATGGCCCAAAATGGAACCTAAAGTTTCCTTAAGCCAAGGGAAGAGTAGGCTAAAGACTTCCATGTGTAATTGAATGCAAATCCAATAATTACCATTGCATAACAGATAATTTCACCAGAGCATGCTATGCCAATAAAGGTGAACTAGCTAGATTGTTCTAGGGACATAGGTGATTTTGCTCGTATTCAGGAGTTCAATGGTGCTTTTGCCCCTCTTGTTTTAACTCTGTGATTTTGCCCACGCCTTTTTGAATTGAAGCTACCATTTACCCCTGTTTTGGATGTCTGTTAGATGGACATCATGGAACCAGATTAAACAGTAAAAAACTTTTGGAAAATAGGCAAAGACCAAACTGCCCACCTTATCCAATCATTCCTGTGACCCACCATGCGAACCATAGTGACAATGGCGAGCAACGAGGGTGAACAGCATGACAAGGGCTGTCACCTGGGCGTGGTACGATGTCATGTTCCTCATCTCGAGAACATTGATCCCTTTCCGGGAACATGAGAAAATCTCGGGCCTTGGGAAACCCTTCCTCAAGTAGCATACCACGTTCCTCGATCCCCAATCCTTGACCCAATCATCTCGAGGATTTGGTGGCTATGAGGGGCTGTGGGGCTCCTGGCTGCCAATGAGATGCTTTGCCTCCTGTTCTTTTGAAGTGGTACTCTGCTGCTGCGTGTGTGAGTTGGTGCCATGCTGCTCATATGCTCGTCCTCACCATATCGCCCTATGGAGAACCCAATCCAGTTCTCAATCTGCTGCCCAGACTCGGCACATGCCGCTCTGTCCACGCCTAGGTGCCACCGCCACAGGGCGTCGCCACCTCGCTCTCCAAGCTGCCCTAGGCCACCAATCCGCCACACCAAACGGGCTTGACCTGCTGCCTCAGTCTGCTGCACCAGGCCACCCTACTCTAGGATGCCACCGTTGTAGGTCATGAGTCTGCCGTCATGCCATGCCTCAGCCCATCCCTGCTCAAACTAGTCGCCCAATTGGCTGGCCCTGTGAGCCTTGCAGGAAGCTGCAACACAACCGCCCTCTTGCTCCTCCACAAGTTGAGCCGGCCTCTGCTCTCATGTTTCTTTTTTTTCAACTAGCAAGCATGCCCATGTGTTGCAATGGAATGTACAGCTTGTTGAGCGGTCACCAGAACAACTTGTGGCTCAATGATTTATTCAATGGTTTATACTTCAGATAGAATTAAATTAATGGTCAAATTTTAGGCAAGCCCGTGTATTTTTTACAAAAAAATCCGTTGATTGTACTTCTGGTTCTAGCTAGGGAACCAACATGGGTGTTAGCAAACAAAGTACCTTGGACACCTATTCATACTCATGGTGTCCTACACAAACACGTTTGTATCCAGCTTGCATGTCTACTCGCACCTGAGGTTTACGACATATGTTGTCAGGCATGGGGTGCCATAAATGGGCCCACATAACATGCATGGAAGAAGAAAGCTATTCACTTAATTATTAGGGAGATAGATGTGTAGGTGAAGATGTAGACTGGTTGATGACGTCTACTTGTGTAAATTACCAGATGTATAGACCAATTGATGATATAGCTTGATACATTTTCACAAGCTTTTGAAATCTCCTCAATGGGGTCCCTGGTAAACACTTTAATTGTAAACGTGGGGTCAAGCAAGGTGACCCACTCTCCCCCCTCCTTTTTGTGCTGGCTGCTGACTTACTACAATGCATTATCAACAGAGGTCATAGAGATGGATTGTTTGAGTTACCGAAATGGCTAACTATCCTATAATCCAATATGCCGATGCTACCATCTTGATCATGAAAGCATCACAACGTGAGCTCTTCACCCTCAAAGGGCTCCTTGAATTTTTTTCTCAATCTACTGGAGTAACTAGACTCAGGGTTAACTACAGAAAATCTTGTTTGGTGCCTCTAAACCTTTACGTTGAAAAAGCACAGCAATTGGCTGGAGTCTTTGGCTGCAAGCTTGAATCACTTCCCTTCACATACCTTGGTCTAACAATGGGTACCACCAAGCCCAGAGTTGAGCACTTCGGCTTCATCATGAATAAGGTTGAAAGAAGATTTAGTGCTACGTCAAATCTGCTATCTCATGCTGGTAGGCTGCAGTTAGTAAACTCAGTTATCTCTTCCCTACCAACCTATGCCATGTGCACATTACAACTTCCAGTATCAGTCCTTGACTACATTGACAGAACCACAAGACACTGCTTATGGAGAAGTTCTGACAGTAACGCTAAAGTGAAGCCACTGGTTGCATTGAAAAAATGTAGCAAGCCCAAAAGAAAGGGTGGGCTAGGCATTATCAACCTCAGAAGCCAAAACACTGCTCTCCTTCTCAAACACTTGGACAAGTTTTATAACAAAAAGGAAATCCCCTGGGTGAAACTAGTTTGGTTTTCTCATTATTCCGATGGTGAAATCCCCCATGCAACAACTGACAAGGGGTCATTTTGGTGGAGGGATATTCTAAAATTATGTGATCTCTTCAGAGGTATTGCTAATTGCAGGATTGGAGATGGCTCCACTGTCCTTTTTTGGTCTGATCTCTGGAATGACAATGTTATGAAAGTTAAGTTCCCTAGGCTTTACTCTTTCGCCAAACACAAGAGGATTTCAGTTTCGCAGTTCTTGCTAAATAACAGCCTGGAGTCTCAGTTTCATCTCCCCCTCTCTGAGCAAGCCTATCAGGAATTTCAAAGCCTCCAAGAATACATTCAAACAATCCAAGTACAGCAGGACTCAAAAGATTCTTGGTGATATATCTGGGGAAGCAACATCTATACATCGTCTAGTTTCTACAATTTTCCTTACAAAAACATTCAGCCCCCAGCCCCTTTTGTTTGGATTTGGGATTCCAAGTGTTGCAATAAGCTGAGAGTTTTCTCATGGCTTCTATTCATGGATAGGTTGAACACAAGAAACATTCTAAAGAGGAAAAAACATAAGTTGGAAGGGAACAACTACAACTGTGTTCTTTGCACTAATAATGTAGAAGAAACTGCTTTTCATTTGTTCTTTAGTTGCCCTTTCAGTAAAGAGTGTTGGCAGTATTTGGGTATCCAGTGGAACTATGCAAATGAATTCTTTCAGATGCTTTCACAGGCAAAGCAGCATTTTCAGAGCCCTTTTTTCATGGAGATCATCACCATCGAAGCCTGGCAAATTTGGAAGCAAAGAAATGACTTCATCTTTGATAGAGGACGTCCCTCCTTTAGTTCTTGGAAGAGGCTGTTCATGGAGGAAGCTAAACTGCAAGCTTTGAGATTCAGTGATGCTAAACGACCGGCTTTCTCTCTTTGTATAGACTCCCTAGCTTAGTTTCTTCTTCTTCCGTCATCCTTAGACCTGTTCTTTCTGTTTTGGTGGCTGTTGTATAGTTGTGCAGACTTGTTCTTTTTTCCTCTTTTTATTTAATAAAAAAAATCTTACAGTGGGGGCTTCCCCTGCTGTATTCTCGCTCAAAAAAAAACTATCAAAATGCTATCTAAATGTTTCATATCAAAACAGGGGTAAAACCACAAACTAATCAGAAAAGGTGGGCAAGATCTGCAGGGGGCAAACTTGCCTTTTTAGAGCTGATTTGACACCGTTAAGTGAATGAAACAGAATATGGGCAAACTCAATAAACTCAATCTTCATTTTGAAAGAGCGGGGGCAAAATCACAAAGTTGAATTAACAAGGGCAAAATCACAATTGGCCTTCAAAGTAGGGGCATGAACACAAATGCCTTCTAGTTATAAGGACTTACTACAGCTTCATAGAGGTGATAATGAAAACTACTGTATGGGTACAAGACTAGGAATCCAGGGTTCTGACCTGATTGAGATGTGAAGATAAAGAGCACCAGGCATTGTCTGATAGACTAACACTACAGTTCCCAATAGAATGTCCACTTGAGGCTATTGTGCCTTTACAGACTCAGTTTCAGCTTCAGCAGTATAATCTGGAAAAGTCTGCAGTGCCTAGTCAAGAGTATTAATGGCTATCAACATCAAGGAGAAATAAAAGGCTATCATGAGAACAAAATTAGTTTGATTATTTTATTCATGTACCTCATATAAATACCATGAGATATAAGCATCTGTAGCAGCATATTGAAGTTGTTGTTTGGAGAGAACATCAACCTCCCAATTCCCCATTCTTATGTTGCTCGGCTTCGGCAACTACAGACAAGCAACAAAGCTACATATGATAAAGTGCATTGCGACGTTGATCTTTTTTAGTCCAAATAAACATGCATACCAAAAGGATTTTCAAGTTCACAGTTAGCATCAGGAATTTAGAAAGTAATTTGGGTTTCTTCCTACCAAATCTATAACTTAACAAATACGAAATAACAAGCTACAAAGTGGGAATTTTCAGGATAGTGTAATTCACAAATAGAGCACAAATTTAAATTGAACAGAGATTGGACTTTGTCGCCCACACACATTACTAATGGAGCTGCAAAAGACATAAATACTTAGTGTAATCGATATACCTCTTTGCATGTGATCATTTCAGTTAAAGAAGCAAGACTCCATCTTTTGGGAGGAGTAGCTAACTTGACATTTGCCAGGGTTGACAAATCCATCAGTGGTTGTACACAGACATCATAATCATTCAACATTTTCCTTGCATCATTGTCTATGCATATTCCAACCTGAAAAGACATGGAACCGTGACTAACATGATTTAACTAGAGCATAGTGTCTAGGTAAAAAATAATGGAAAAAATATGAGGGTAAAAACAAGCAAAAGCACTGACTTTAATGGACGAACTATCCTCCAAAAGAGTTTTCAGTATAGGTGGTACCCCAGAGTGAGCAATATGCAGGACATAGCACACAGTTTTCTCCATGCATAGTTGCATTACAGCAACCTTACAAGGTGGTTCCCCTGCAAAGACCACAGCTCCAGTTATGTTCTACCAGATGGAACTACTTGCAAGAAAGAAGTTACCACATGTTCACAAAAGAGGAATGGCCAAACTTCATTTGATTTAGATATAGTGAAGACTCCAACAACAAACCTCTTCTTGGAAAGGGCCTCCACTCGAGATCAAACCCAAGAGAAACCTGGCCGGGCGCTTTCATCCCCTCAATTTTGTGTAAGATGTCAGTTGCAGCCTTCTCCGCCTCTGAAGGTGTCCTGCAGTAAACTATCTTACCGCTGAATGATATTTGTTGGCGTCTTGCCCTCACATTGCCTGTAATCAGGATGAAGAGGAAAATGATTCCCATCTCAGTTACACAAGAACTCAAGAAGCGATGTGATCAAAACCCAGAAAAGAATGATTTTTACGCGCCTAAGACACGGCGGTGGGGATCAGGTACTTCTTAGCCCGCATTTTCAAAATCTGTTGTGATCCAAACCCAATGCGTGGCGAATTGCTAGCAAAAGCAATTTCTTGCCCCCATTTTCAAGAAGCAGGAGGGTTCTTTAATTCCGCTAGGCCAGAAATGGGGAATGGGAAAGGCGATAAAAGCAGGAGCGCACCTTGGGGTGTGTGGGGCGTGAGGGCCCATGACGGCGTGGATCCACCGAACATCGGGCTTTGGCTGTACCGGGGGCGGGAGGAGGGGGAAGGGGATGGGTAGGTCCAGTCGGGTAGGCGGCGGCGCTTTGCGGAGGCGGAAGCCGAGGCGTAGGCGGCCTCGATGGCCTGAAGCTCCGCCTCGGCGGCGGCGTCCCAGTGGAAGTCGTCGTACTCAACGTTGCCGTGGACCGGCGACGCGGGGGGCGCGCCGGCGCCGGCGCCGGGATGCATGGCCATCGAGCTCGCTGGAGCACGAGCACGGCGGAGCCTATTTTCTCGCAGAAAATGAGACCGAATTTTTTGTTTTTTTCCTTTTTTTTTTAAGTTTTTCATATATATATATATATATATATATATATATATATATAGACACACGATGTAAATATGCTTTTAAAATCTAGACCGGGGCTCTGGCTCGTGGCGGAGAGCTCTACGTTGCGACAATGGCTCGTGGCCTCTGGCCCAACAGAAGGGCTGGCAGCACTAGTCAAATCGCTCCGTCTACTCACCACTGCTGTTGTCGGGCATGGGGCAGGAAGCCACGGTTGCACCGTGGCTAGACCCGGCGCCCGCTCCACAACAACCACCTGTGTGTGAGTGGCTCGAGCTAAACCGTGACACTTGTAGTGTCATCAACAATCGGCGCCACGCTCGGCACGATGATGACGTCCATTGAGTGGCGGCGAGAGCAAGCGACGCGAGCCCCGGCCTGACCATCGAGGAGTACGGGGACACACACCCTAGGCATGGTGGCCGACCAAACGACTAGAGCACCAGCCCGAATGGCTCGGGGCCATGGGCCTTTGGTCGTCACATATAGAAAACGTCGTTTCCACAACGCTTCCCACCGCCCACCAACGTTGCCAGATACACCGGGGAGACAAACACTAGTATATGGCTCGAAGACTTCTAGCTCGCCTATCGAGCCGGAGGAGTGGATGATGATTACTTCATCCAGTACCTCCCCAACTGCGTGGGGGGGGCATGTTCGAGCATAGCTCGAATTCCTTCCACCCGACAGCATCTGCGACTGGGTGGATCTCAAGAGGGTCTTTGTTGGAAATTTCCAGAGAACGTATGTCCGTCCCGAGAATTCCTGGGATCTCAAGAGTTGCCAGTAGGATCCCAACAAGTCCCTACGGGATTACATTCATAGGTTCTCAAAGCAGTGCAACTCCCTTCTTGATATCGTCGATGTGGACGTCATCAGCGCGTTCCTCTCTGGGACAACCTGTAAGTCCTTGATCCACAAGCTCAGTTGTGTGAAGCCCCATACCACCCACGACCTGCTTGACATCGCCACGAACCACGCCTCCAGCGAGGAGGTGGTCAGGGCAGGTCTTCAGCGACGATCGGGACAGGGGCAAGGACAAGCGCGAGGACCAAGGTGAGGGCCCCTCCACACAAATGGGCAAGAAGAAGAAGAAGGATTGGCACCGACCGGCCAACCCAGCTTTGGTCGTTGTGGCTGACCGAGCGGGCAAGTAGCCCCAGTAGGGCCAGCCCGACCACTTCGACAAGCTCATGGAGAGACAATGTACAAACCACACCTATCTTGTTAAACACCTTTATAAGGACTGCGAGCTCCTCAAGCGCTTCCTGCGGCAAGCCACGAAGCCAAAAGAAGGGAAAGGCAAGGAAGAGGCGGCCAAGAAAGGAGACGCGGCGGGTAAGGATGAAGATGGCTTACCCGACCCTGAGGAATGCCTCATGATCTTTGGGGGATTCGACGCCATCCACTCCAAGCCCCAGCACAAGGTATGCTACAGAGAAGCATGTGCCGCTGAGTCGGCCATCCCCTCTTTCCTTAGCTGGTCGGACTCTCCGATCACTTTTGATCAGAGAGACCATCCTTCCCACGTCGCCTGACCAGGTCATGTAACACCCAAAAATTTCATTCTTTTAAAATAAGTAAATTTGATTTAATTATGTTATTATGTGTGCATTCAAATATATGAAATTAATATTTTTTGGGAAATTAAAATCAAATATAAGGTTAGTAACCTTTTGATGCATACATGTTGCTGCACCTTTATTTTTGCAATGATTGGTTTTGATCAAATTTGAATTTGGATACAAAATCAATTTGAAAATGGTTTGCTAAAACTCTAGAAAATAAAAAGAAAAAGGAAATTCAATTCTTCCCCTCTCTTCCTCATTCTGGCCTGATGGCCCAACTCCCTTCGCCGGCCCACTCGCCTTCTCCTTTCCCCTCCTCCTGTTTTCCTCTTGGGCCGGCCCAACCGGGCGAGCTGGCAACCGTCGCCGCGTCAGCCCCGCCAGCCCAGCTCGGGCAACTGCCGCCGTGCCCTCCTCCTTCCCTCAGTTGCTGACCACCTAGGCCCACATGTCAGTGCTGCCTCCAACCTCCTGTGCGTCCCGTAGCACCGGTCAAGGCCCCAACCGCCGCTCCGCGCTCTGCGCTCACTTCTCGCGTCGTCGTGGGAGCATCTCCCCACGCCCGACCTCTATAAAATGGAGCCAAGCCCGTCTCCGCTCCCCCTGTTGCCTTCCCCACTCCCTCTCGCACTCGCTCAAGCCCGCGGAAGCTACAACTGCCGCACAGAAACGCCGAGATCCGTCGAGCTCAGAAAACTCCATCCCCGAGCCGCCTTCGTCTGCGTTTGTCACCGTGGTGAGCTTCGTCACCTTCCCCTCCTTCTCCCCATGCATTTACTTTCGCAAATCATGGCCTTTAGGGCTCTAGCCACGTATGCCCGAGAGCTCCGCATCGTCGCTCATGGCGACCGCTGCCTCGGCCCTCTCCTCTGGCTGCCTTCTCGGCATGGGCGAGGTTGCATGAACCCCCGCTATCCCCCAGTGCTCTCAGTTGCGCAAACCATGGCTCGTAGGCCAAGTTCCCCGCTCGCCGATGAGTCCTTGCCACCAGCCATGGTGCTCCGCCGCCAGAAGCACTGTTCCCGGCCGCCGGCCTCTTTTCTCTCTCCCTCCCATCTATTCTGAGCCGTCCATCGCAGGATCAACGGTCCAGAGAGGCCGATACCCCTTCGCGGGTAATTTTGCTAAAGAGACCCCTGAGTTCGGCCAATTAGAACCCGCAGTCCTCACCGTTTTGATTAATTCTAGATTTAATTTTATTTAAATTCAAAAATAGTTCCTTCCATTTATAGAAATGCCACTACACTGTTTTGCTCATAAAATCGTCGTTTTAGCTCCGAATTGACCCATTCAAATTGCGTTAGATTCGTAATAAAGTTCTCTACATGTTAGTACCACTGTTAACCATCTTTGCAACTTTTAAATTTCATGGTTAGGTTTAATTAAATAAATTGCTATAGGAAACCCCGTTTAATTCATAACTTTCGCGTTTTAGCTCTGATTTTCGTGAACTTCGCGTTGACGTGATCGTAGCGAGACGTAGATTCTTTTCCTAAACATTTTATCTTGTTTTCTATACTGATAGTGTACTGTTCTAATAATAAGTTTGTTTGCTTTGCATGAATGTTCCTGAAATGTTGTATGTTGTCATGTTGGTCGTGTTCAGACGGTGAAGAGAACGTTGGAGACCAGAGTCCTTTGACGACTAGCAGGACCAGCAGGAGTTTGCTAACCAAGGCAAGTATAGCATGGGATCTACCTTGATGCCTATTCACATTTATTAATTACTCATTTGCATGTGTCTAATTTTGATACTTGTAAGGACATCCTAGTGTGTTGATTATCATGTTCCTTGTTCTCCTATGGGTTATATGCATATGGGTAGTTTGCTAGCGGTCAAAGTAACTATACATGATCTACATAACAAAATAATGGTTCTATGGAACAAAAAGGTAAAATTGACTTTTAAAGAACTGAATTATAGGGCGAAGGAGCAAATGACTTTCAATCATAATGCTCTCTGCCCTCCATAAGGACTTATCTATCGGCAAAAGCTAGGACTGACAGTGCAACCATGAGGGTCACATGGATCTAACTTTAGCTTAGTAATAGGACCTTTTCTATCTTGCTAGAGGTTACCTTTATGGTGCAAAAGGGGCTTGCCACGTTGGGTATAGGGCTGCCTCTATTCCTATGTGTATAGCTGCAATTGATATGTGCCATAGGAAAGGGGGGTTCCTACATCTGCCTACCGAGGAAACCTAGTGGACCTAACTTGTTAGAGAAACCTATGAAATGACTTCATAGTGTACCCCGCCCGCTCACCTTGGCAGTGATATGGGAGTAATTAACCCGGGCTTAAGGGAATCATGACTCATGGTGAATGTGCACAACCTCTATAGAGGGTTACAAACTATTATAACAGCCGTGCTCACGGGCACGAGCGGCCCAGAAAACTCACAGAATAAATGGTTAATTATTGTTGTTCATTCATGATGTTCTATGATGATAATATGATACAAATAATTCTGATATCTGATCATGTGGGATTAATTAGGGCTTAAGCATAACTTGATAATAGTTGATGATAAAATCTTGACCTACTAAAAGTGCTAACTGTAGTAAGCCAGTGTCATCCTTTTTGAGCTTTCATAACCCCATGTTAACTTGTTAAGTACGGGAAGTACTTACGCTTGTTTACTTTCTATATTTGGATAAAAATCCCGGATGGGTAACAGATGACAACATGTATTTGGAGTTTCCTAAGGACTATTAGGCTTGTGGTCAACCAGTTGACCGTCCCTGTGTTGGAGCTTCCTCAAGAGAGTTATCTTTTTATTTTCTGCTGTGTTGTGTAAGACTATGTGATGTTATTAATCATGATGTAAGATACACCGTGATGATACTTCTTATAATTTATCAACTTATATGTGTGACTGATCCCTGGGCACACATGAGTTTAGTGCATTCAATTTTATCCTTAAAATTGGGTGTGACAAATTGATATCAGAGCCGTATTGACTATAGGACGCAAGCCTAGTTAGAAATGGTCGTTTTAGCATCTTTGCTCCACTGGTTTCCTGCTTACTGTCACATTCTTGTTATTTTATTAAAGTATTTATGCTATTCATACCTTAATCTATTATATAATTTTTTTTATTCTAATTCTATCTTACTCTAAATCTATAGATGTCTCATAACCCGAAGACCGCCCGCCTCAGCACTACAGGCTACCGTGCCATGTTCACCCCCGTGCTCCATAGGCAGAGAAGGAGATTGTGATCATCTCCGATGATGAGGTGGAACCCTTGATTGATGATGATGAGGAGTGGATGGCAACCCCAACACCTGCACCTGCTCCTACTGTAGCTGTTGCACCTGTCTATGCTGCTGAAGCTACCCCAGCAGAGTCATTAGCTACTTCACCTATGCCTGTGCCATCCCCAGCTGCCCCTATGGTGGATGAGGAGATAGGCTAGAAGTGCAAATACTACTTCAAGCTAGCCCCGAAGACGGCCTACTACCACACCCTCCTTACTCATGTGCTGGATGACTACTACCCTGATCTGCACGCCTCCATCAACTATCACTATGCAGAGTACCAGCATCCTTTGGAGGCAACCTTTTGGAAGGTAGAGCTGGTTGTCACCACCTGGAATGACATAAAGAATGGACATGAGGTGGAGACTGTCCATCGTGCCACTGACAGACGGGCTCACGCATTGGATGGCATGAAAGATGCAGCGCAGGACGCTTACATCTACTACCATGGTCGTCGTTTTGAGGCCATGAAGGAGGATCATTTTAGGTTCCTTCCTTGCAATGATCATGAGGGTAATTGGCAGGTCCTGGCACCACCAGAAAGTGATCCAACTCTAGAAGCAACTGTGCAACATGTCCATGCCATGCAGGGTGTAGATGAAGAGGTCAAGGGAGAGCTGTGAGCATCGCAGAGGGCCGAGAGGCACCTCCAGAAGCAAGTTGATGAACTGCATGCTTAACTTGGGCTGCCACCGATCTACAAGAAGAAGCGCTGGTTGTTCACCATGATTGACACCGCCCCATAGGTGTTAGGTTCCTTGTTTAAAGTTACTACGTTGTTTGTTCGTGTGTCATGTCTAGTCTTGTCTTGTCTTGTGAACTTTAGTGATTGGATGTTTTCTATTGTGAACTTAGATGTTTTGGAGTTTGTTTGGTTGCTAGAGGTTTGTGGGCTTGTCCACAAAATTCCATAGATTTGAACCTTAAGTTTAGATGGAGTCTTAATGCAGATGGGTTTGCTTTATCTTATATCTGCTGTGCTATTTTCTGGAGCAGTTTATGTTCTTTATCTTGTATCTCAAAATCTGGGCTGCCAATGTAACACCCCTGGTGTTTAGCTTCCACATGTGCACTTCATTTCATGAACATGAGCATCATGCATCCCTTCGTGAACTTATATCACATGAAACATGACTATGAAACATTTGCAACATTTCTTGTGTTTTCATTGTTTCAATACATGTGATGCTTGATTCTTGTGTGACCAATGTGTGGTGTGGTTAATAATCATCCTAAGTAACTTAGTTACACCTATAATGTCATTAGGAACAATGTTCATGTGGATCATTTTGCCTAATTAGGTTTCCAAGTCATGGTTGACCAATTTGGACCCCTAGAGCTCCTGAGTTTGACTGTTTAAAAGTGCAACTTAGAGTCTATGCATGCTTGAGCAACCTAAAGCAAAGTTGTAGAGAATTATATGTGGAACAAAAGTTCTTTTATGACTATCTCATGAAAATGTGCACAACATGTTCAAAAATAGCCCACAAGTCAGGATTGAAAGTTGTTTCAACAATTGAAAATTTTTCTAAGTGTTGTACTGGATTTCAGTTTCATGAACTGGACTTTGGCTTGATTTTACTCTGTATTCGTTGAGAATTAGTCCTTGGCACTTAAATAGAAATTGAAGATGGAAGTACGGGCTACAACTTTCATGTTCGTTGTTTCCTCTAATATGTCACGGTTTAGGAGTTAATCGGTGTCAAAGTTCGCCCGTCAGTCGGACTCGATGAACGCTGACGCGAGCTTCAGACCGGTCATGGCCGACCGACAATAGAAATCAGCCGACGCGTGTGGACACCCGTCACCGGCCGTCTGACCGCGCGGCCACGCGCCGTGGTTGGCCTGACGCCGCTGCCGATGTCCCCCATTTGAAGCTGCGCGCCTACCTGACCTGCTCGCCATCCATTTTTCCTTTTCTCGCTCTCTCGCGGTCGAGCACACCACTGCTACCGCCACCACGAGCTCCGCCTCCGTCCAGCTCCCTCGCCTCACCACCATTGTCTGATTGATCATGGCCATAGCTCCACCACCATCACCTCTACGATCTCCACCTCTTCACGCTCGTGTTGCCCCGTTAGGTGAGCCACATTTTGCGATGCGCTCGAGCGGGAGGCCGACCAGAGCGCCACCGCTCGCACGGCCGTCGTGGCCCCATCTCCCTGTTCCCTCTCTCGCTAAGCTCTCTACCATCCCAGTACCCTCCTAGCTTGCTAGTGCTCGGGTAGGAGTAATGTTAGATGCTCCCATGTGTGCATGCCGGAACGGCCGGCCGCTCTCGCCATGGCTGCCATGGCCGCATACACGAGCTCACCGTCGCTGGCCATGCCTGGCTCGTCTCCGTTCTAGCTAGCGCAAGCATGAGCTTCCCTGTTAGCTATAGTTTCTAACCTCTAGATGTAGTTCGGTGATTCGCAGTATTCACACCGGGCCGCTGACCTCGTCGGTGTACCCTGAGCGCTGCCGCTGGCCGGCGCACATGGCCAGGCACCTGCACTGCACCTCGGAACCCTAGTTCGCCTAGGAAGCTTCACCGTGGTCTTACGGAGCTCATACCGAGCTCGAGTGGGACAATGGCGGGCCGCCGTCATCGGAAGCACCACCGTACCTTGTGCACCACCGCTGCTCTCGCCGCCGGCAAGGCTAGGGCTAGGAATAGGTCGTGTTCTTGGTACCAGTCGGTGCGGGTTACTTAGGGGAGCACGTTGGTACACTTGGTTTCGCTGGAGGAGCCGCCGCCGGCGAGCCTCACCATGTGCCACGCCATCGCGTGCGCCTCCTTTGTTTCCATCTCGCTGACGGGTGGGGTCGGCTGACACCCGAGTCCCGCTTGTCAGTGGTTGTAGTTCATAGGGCTAGTTCAAAAATGCAGTTTTGAATGCTGATTTGATATTTTTGTATCTCCTGTTTTGTAGATCCAAATTGGATGGTTCCAATTTTGTTAGACTCACAGTTAGGTCTAGTATTTAAGAAAAATATGTCTTGAGCACATTATGTAGAAATTTTGGATGAATTAAATAGGAACTTGAAAAGTGTTTTTGAATGCATGCAAACTTGTTTAAATCATATCTTGAGTTTCTGTGATCCAAAAATTATGAAATTTTGTGGGTAAGCTAGTCTTGTATAGTAGAAGCTCTGGTTAAAATTTGAGAGTTATTGCATGTGTAGTTTTTGAGTTATAGATTTTTCTTTTATCATTGGTAGATACTTGGGTGAATTTTTGTAAATTATCTATGAATCCTATGGCCATGAAACTTAGTAGTAAGTATCTTGGTACCTTAAAGATGCTAGGAAAAATATGAAATCTGTTGCTTGACACTTTTCACTAAGGTTTCCTAATTATGCCATTTTAAGCCATTCTGCGTTACCATTTTTGTGTAGGCTGTTGTACTTAATAAAATGGTGTGAAATTTTTATGGTAGTCTACTTAGGGCATGTAGGGTCTACTGTAATTTTTGTAGATTTAATGGTGTAGCTTTCATATATGTTTACTATTTCCTATAATTAATTAAATAAATTAAGAAAGGTATTAAAAGAAATGTTTTGGTGATGAACACCCTACTTTATGGTGTTCTTGTGATATGTGTGATATATCAGTAAAGTTAGTTTTGTCTAATTAAGTGTTTATATCATAAGTTAATAATTAATTGTTTGCATTATGTCCCTCTGGATAGATCTGGGGACTTCGGAAAGTTCCCCATGATATTTTGGTTTTATGTGAATGAGATGAATACAAGAGTTGTAGATAAATTAGGTAGCTAGCTCCTGTCAAAATTTGAGGGCATTTGGCCTAGTAGTTTAGAAACTACAGCTGTTTAAAGTTAGGTTCTAGTTTTGCTTACTCTCTACCTTGTGAGGACAGAGTTCTGTTGATTTATGAATTCGAACTGGCAAAGGTTTGAATCATGCTTTGAGGTCTGAAAATGAATTGCATACAATTTCATAATCTTTCCAGATTGTCTTGTTGCATGTCATTTGAAATTATAAATCTCCAGTTATGGCTAGTTTACTGCACCGCTACATAGTATTCATTTTGCTGAAATACAATTGCTTGAGTGTATGTGGTTGCAATGTTCTCGTTGATTGTTTAGGGGTTAGCCTAACTTGAGAATATGCTTAGGTGCAGGTGCTAGGTCATTAACTGAAGATGAGCAATTATACATTAGGTTGTATAAACTTGGTAAGTAAAGTGATTTGAATAGGGCTTAAGTTGGAATATGCAAACTACAGCGAACATGTGCATTCCCCGAGCATCCCTGACATTCGTTCATGTGCATCCATGATATTTATCTTGCGCATTCATGCAATAGGTGTGCCGGAGGGAGTGACGTTGCTAGAGTTCGAGGGAGCCAACCAGGAGGAGGAACCCGAGGTGCAGGAACCCGACGAAGCAGTCGCCACGGAAGAATTGCCCGAGTGCCCTGACCACCAGCCTTCCTCATTCCTGAAAGGCAAGCCCCAGAGCATATTAAGCCTCCCATATTTTTACAAATACATTGAGTATCTTTTATTGTTGATGATGCATTAAGTATAGGAATTGGTTGGAACCAATTGCTGCATTATATATCCTTCCTTGTCCAGATATCGCACTGGAATCCTATTTAAGTTCAGGAACAGGTTAAATGCTTAGCCATGCTTAGTACGGTAGAAGTCAGGTGATTTCCTGTCATCTGCGAGCTTTAGGATGAGGTGGATCACTGTTGGCTATATTTGCTATCGTGGAAAAGAACCATGTGAATAATGAATTAAGACCGGGCGGGGTCTTGTGTAGGTTTGAACATAGTGACTCTGTCTGAGTCGTTTAAGGACCGATACGTTGTACGTCCTCATGTCATATTGAACGCAGCCTAACACTTAGCTGGCCAGATAAGTTGTTCTGACCGCAAAGCCTAGTAGCTCGATTCAGGCTGGGAATGCGAGCAGTGGCAGCACTCTGGAGGTAGTAAGGATGTGCGGAGAGCCATTGGCATAAGTCTAAGGCGGGTTAGAGTCCCGAACAACCTTGGCAGAGTGGTTCTCTAAGAATGCCGATCTGTTCGGACCCGCGACTCCTGAATTATACCAAAGGTGACTTGTTGCGACCCTGACGGGGGAAGCAGGGTTTGTGTTTAGGAATACCCCTCCAGCTGGATAGGAATCGATTCAAATCGTCGTCTCTCCCGGATAGTGAGAACTTGACTGAGCAGCGACAACGTAGATTCAATTAATTTAACGATATGGTTAAATGGATGATGATAAGGTTGCCACAATAAATACCTGATATGGTTAATAATGTTTGCACCCTAATAAAATGATTGCTTAGTACAGGTGCTAATATAGATGACAGGTTAATGGCTAAAAAGTTACTGCTAGTTTAGGTTAAGAGTTGATCATTATTACTTATGCTTTTCTGCAAAAAGAAAGTGTCAGCCAGCTCCACTACATTAAGCTATGCATAATCCTTGGTGTCATTTGTTTGGTTTTCGATGGGTAAGTCTAGCTGAGTACATTCCTGTACTCAGGGTTTATTCTCTCTTGTTGTAGATGACCTTCTATATCAGGGATTCTGCAAGTATTGTCTCCACCCGGCGGGTGATGAAGACTAGATCATGGGCATGATCTCTTTTCTCTTATCTGAATGCTTTTGTGGTCTGTGATCAGCAAACCAGTATGTGTATTTGAACTTGGTGTGTGAGTTAAACTATTTGCTTCCGCATGTGTACAAGACTTGTTTTGTAATAACAATGACTCTGTGATGATGTAACCTATTTGCGAACATATGCGAAATGTTGTAACATACGATATGTTATGTTGAATTACTGTGATCTTGGTTGTATGCAAGTTGGTTTGAAATCCTTCGAGATTTCGGTTGACTACCGGGTTTATATGGGCTCAAGTTCGAGAATTTGATCATTTCGGCGATTGTTTTTGTACTTGTGCTCTTATAAATTGGTCGGTTCTATGACAGCTGGTATCAAAGCTAGATTCAACATTAAACATGTCTTACGGCTATTTAAAACAAAAGCTTTTGTTGTAAAAATGGTTTTCAAACTTATAATTATATATATAAGTGTTCAAAAATCAAAATTTTTATGGTATACTGGTGATCACATCCCTTATAGCCCACTTAAGGACTTCTAGGTGGCTAATATATAATTACTAACTTGGGGGAATTGATTGTTTCTATTTCATCGTCCATGCGGCGTGATATTGCATGGATGCCATTCGTTTGAATGGTAATGTATGGATCAATTGCCTCTATGCTAAGGTAAGAGTGAGTTGTGAGAGCATGACCGTCCAACCATCGGTCTAGGGGAGAGCTAGTTGTGGTTACTGGAGTATTTACATGTTACATACATGTATATATGAAAGTACTTAATTGTGGGTACATTTCTCGGGTAGTTTGGGTGCCGAAGTATATATATCGGGGGATGTATATATGGAAAGTATCTTAGTACTACTTGTGTAATTAGCATTATATCTTGTTGGGTTGGGCTGCAATGAAGTTTTTCTGTAGGTACGCTAACAACGCACCGTGTAGATCGACTAGTTACCGCTAATTGAGAGAACATATGTATGCCACCGTATATTCTGCCAAAGCTTAAATTTTCTTAGGTTTGTGAGGACGTACGGAATGAGCATGCATCATATTCACTCATGACATTCATATTGCATTGCTCCCTCCCTTATAATTGCTTATCCCAAGTATAAAGTGCAATCTCTCAGCAAAAAGTTGAGGAGATTCGTGGTATTGCAAATTATCGTCTGCAACAGTGGGGTCAAACCTCACTATTGAGAGAGATGAGGCTGCACAAGAATTGCATCGTGTGACCCATCACTGAGATGCTTCTTTAGAGTTAGAAGAAGAGGAATACCCAGAAGAAGTCCAAGGTGTCTCCGATGTGGACAGTCATCACTTCGATGAGTAGTTCGTTAGCAAGTCTCACTAGTTAAGCTTTTGCAGTCATACTTGTAATGTACTTTAATTCGCTCCCTTCGGGATGCGTAACGTTATGGTGAAGTTTAAAACTTGTCATGTTGGAATGCACTGCATATGGCGCTAGTAATCTACTTGATGATGTGGTGATTGGAGAATGAATTATTGCCTCTGTTTATTGTATGAAGTTTTCATTCTCGTCAGTAAATACAGTTTGGCATGATTATATTGTTCCTCTCCAATGTGCTGACATCATCAATAATTACTGGTTGCGCATTGTGTAGATGCCTCGTACTCGTGCCACCGGTGCGAGTGATGATGATGATCTTCCGCCACCACCACCCACACCAACAGAACTAATAGCAATGCTTACGGAAGGACAACGCACTATGGCCGAGGCCCTCCGTACGATTGTGAATCATGATGGCCGTGGTCCACGCCAAGGACCGGATCCAAATCAATACAGTGATTTCAAGGATTTCATTGACACGAAACCCCCAATCTTCAAGGAGGCTGAGGAGCCTCTACAAGCTGATGAGTGGTTGAATACTCTAGAGCAGAAGTTCCGTCTGCTCCACTTGACTGAGGTGCTAAAAACTGAGTACGCATCGCACCAACTTCATGGGCCTGCTAGCATCTGGTGGAGTCATCATCGGTCCACTATGCCTGCTAATGCCCAAATCACTTGGGATCAGTTCAAGTCTACTTTCAAGGGAAATTACATTCCTCCTGGTCTTATGGCAATCAAACATACAGAGTTCATGAAGCTGACTCAGGGAAACAAGAGCCTGAATGAATACCTGCAAGCTTTCAACAACCTTGCAAGGTATGCTACCGAGTTTGTGGACACAGATGCCAAGAAGATTGCAAGCTTCAAGCGGGGACTTAGCCCCAAACTGATGAAGACCATGGGAAATTGCAAGTGCGCTCATTTTAATGAGTTTGTGAGTGATGCTTTATCGCAAGAGAACAACAATGCTGTATATGCGGCTTTGAAAAGTCGTAAGAGGGCCTATGAGGCGGGTGCCTCACAATCTAAGGCTCCCATCGCATAAAGGACTCCATTTCGTCCTCCAGCATTAGCCGCCAAGTTTCGCCCACCGCAGAAGAAGAATCCCGCCAAGACTAGGTTTCGCAAGGCATTTACAGTTGCTCTTCCCAAGGGCACTACTAGTCAGGGCAGTTCCAAGGCTCCACCAAGCAACATGCCGTGCTGGAACTGCAACAAGATAGGCCACTGGACAAGGGAATGCCCTTACCCTAAGAAGAATAATTACCAGGGTGGCCGTCAGGGACAAGTGAACCACACTAATATTACTGAGATTCCTTCAGGAGAGGTAGTGACTACCGGTAAGTTTCTGATTGACCAACACCCCGCAGTTGTACTATTTGATTCAGGTGCTTCGCATTCCTTCATTAGTCCATCATTTGCATCCAAGTTTATGGAGAAAACATATACTATTGAGGGTGAGGGTTATTGTATAAGGGCTGCCAGTGATATTATCCCAACCAAGCTGGTAGTTGGGGATGTCCAATTTGTGATAGAGGGGCGAAGTTATTAGGTTGATCTGGTAATTTTACCGGGGCTAGGTATCGATGTGATATTGGGAATGAACTGGATGAGCCATCATGGAGTGCTTATCGATACATCGACTAGGGTAGTTATGCTCAGAGATCCTAGCAATCAGGAGGGTTTTCTAGTACAGTTACCTAGGGACGTCAATCTTTCTTGCACGACCAATGCGGTGCAAGCAAAGTCTCTGGCAGATATCCCTATCGTGTGTGACTTTCCGGATGTTTTCCCCGATGATTTGCCTGGATTGCCCCCAGATCGAGAAGTAGAATTCAAGATAGAGTTGCTTCCTGGTATAGCTCCCATCTCTAGAAGGCCATATAGAATGCCTCCCAATGAACTAGCTGAACTTAAGACCCAGTTGAATGAACTGCTAAAGAAAGGCCTTATCCGCCCTAGTTCATCTCCGTGGGGGTGCCCAGCCATCTTTGTGAAGAAGAAGGATCAATCTCTACGCATGTGTGTAGATTATAGACCCTTGAATGCAGTTACAATCAAGAATAAGTACCCTCTGCCACGCATAGATATCTTATTTGATCAGTTGTCTAAGGCAAAAGTCTTTTCCAAGATTGATTTAAGATCTGGGTATCATCAAATCAAAATTTGGCCTGAGGATGTCCCAAAAACCACATTCTCTACAAGATATGGTCTATATGAGTACCTGGTTATGTCTTTTGGATTGACCAATGCCCCCGCACATTTTATGTATCTGATGAATTCCGTGTTTATGCCTAAGTTGGACAAATTTGTGGTGGTATTTATAGATGATATCCTGGTCTATTCTGAGAATGAAGAAGATCATGTTGAACATTTGCGGGTGGTTCTTACTAGATTGCGAGAACACCAGCTGTATGCAAAGTTTAGCAAATGTGAATTTTGGCTTCGTAAGGTACCTTTTCTTGGACACGTGTTGTCCAATGGTGGAATTATGGTTGATCCCACCAAGGTGCAAGAAGTATTGAACTGGAAGGCTCCCATCTCGGTGCACAAGGTTTGGAGTTTTCTGGGGTTGGCTGGCTATTATCGTTGCTTCATCCTGGATTTCTCTAAAATAGCCAAGCCTATGACTCGATTGCTGCAAAAAGACATGAAGTTTGTCTGGACTCCTAAGTGTGATGCGGCTTTCCATACCCTGCGAACTCTTCTAACATCGGCTCCGGTTTTGGCACAATCGGATATCGAGAAACCTTTTGATGTGTTCTATGATGCATCAGGTATTGGGTTAGGAGGTGTTCTTATGCAAGAGGATAGAGTCATCGCTTATACCTCTCGCCAACTTCGGAAGCATGAAGTGAATTATCCAACGCATGACTTGGAACTCGCTGCAGTTGTTCATGCTTTGAAGGCCTGGAGACATTATCTACTTGGCAATGTGTGCAACATCTACACTGATCATAAAATTCTCAAGTGCATCTTCACTCAACCAGAGTTAAATATGCGTCAGAGAAGATGGCTCGAGTTGATCAAGGATTATAACCTTCAAGTGCACTATCACCCTGGTAAGGCAAATGTCGTCACGGATGCCTTAAGCAGAAAGTCTCATTGCCACTCATTAATTGAGAGTGATGTCCATTTGTCAAAGCTCCTTCATCCTGCAGTCCTACACAACATCATTGTCGGTTGTACTCTACAGAGTCAAATTATCGAGCTACAGAAGACATATACAGGTGTGTTTCACATCAAGCGCAAGATGAAAGAGCAAGAAACAAAACATTTTCGAGTAGATGAGGAAGGCGTGTTATGGTTCAGGGATAGGTTGGTAGTTCCGAAGGATAGAGAGCTTAGAAATCAAATCATATCCGAAGCTCATTCCTCTAAACTATCTATTCATCCTGGTAGTAGTAAATGTATCATGATTAAAGCCTCGATTTTGGTGGACCAAAATGAAGAAAGAGATAGCCGCTTATGTGGCTAGGTGTGACACTTGTTGTCGGGTCAAGGCTGTACACATGAAAGCTGGATTACTTCAGCCACTCTCTATTCTAGGTTGGAAATGGGAAGAGATAAGTATGGATTTTATAGTTGGACTCCCTACCACTCAGAGGAATTTTAACTCAATTTGGGTAATTGTGGACCGACTGACCAAGTCGGCACACTTCATTCCGGTCCGCATAGACTTTCGCCCAACCGACTATGTGGAGTTGTACTTCAACCAGATAGTCTGACTTCATAGGATCCCTCGTACTATTGTCTTAGATAGAGGACCACAGTTCACTGCTCGCTTTTGGGAGCACTTACACGGATTATTAGGGACTAAGCTTGTAAGAAGTTCTGCCTATCATCCGCAAACCAA